>NC_136536.1:24316370-24433870 GCF_910591455.1 Pholis gunnellus | reverse complement strand
GGGAACGGAAGTGAGCGTTATGTTGAATGTGACTTCGCAGCATCCAGGCTTGTATCAGGTCTGGACATGTCGCCGTTATCCTCCTCTGCAGCTGCCTGACTAACTGTACTAATACATGAGTGTAGCTGGAACGTTAGCCAACTGCACTTCTGTCCGGCCCTGCCACATTCCACTGAAATGCGCTGATTTGTTCTCCAGAACTATCGCGATCTAAAGTCAACGTAACCACCAATCAGTCAACAAGTTTACGGTAACGTTTGCACGCGACATTCCTGAAAACATCTAGCTAACGTTACGTGGTTAACGCGGTGTACGTTCTTTGTTTGCGTTTACAAAGTTAAGACAAGTTATATCAAACGTTAGCTTAACGCTAGTTAGTGAAGCATGTGTCGCACGTTACAGCAAGATAGCGGGCCACAGGTAGCTCAGTTCGAGTCTGTAGAGGTGGGCTATGTGGAAAAGACGCGCTGTCCGTGAGCACTAACTAATGCGCCCTACATGAAGTCCTCCCTTGGTGGAGGCTAACGTTCTCATGCACCGCTTGTGTTGGCACTGATAGTAGTCCGTGCTGCTGACCAGAGGTGCTATCTAAGTAGTCTAAACCCTTGGATGTAATTCAACTGATCTCAGCGTCATTCAGTGCTACTTTTATTTTATGGTTTGATGAAAGTTCTAATCCGTAGTTTGTGTTGAGCTGCAGGATGGACATGTCCAGCAGGCTGTTGGTGCTGCAGCAGTTGGCTGAGAGCTGTGGGGTCAGTACAGTCCAGCAGGGCTTACAGCAGGTCTGGAGCCTGCTGCTGCTCTGCCTCGTCTGCAGACTCTGCTTCAGACTGGGTGAGCTACACTACAAATCAGCAAGTAGGAGCATTCACAGGAAGACTCGTCTTATCTATTTTTCTCATATGGACATAGCTGGAAGCAAGTTTAGATATTGTCCGTACTGACGTAATGAGATAATATTCCTTGACCAACAACATCTCCTATCCTGGATTTGACCGGGTCCAGACCACTACATTCTGTCTGCTATCAGGAAATCCAAGATTGTATCGTGATATTTAGCTTTTCATAATAGTCAGTAGATTTACCATGTCATACATGTTTATTACCCCTAGACATGGCTAGAATGGACATAAATAAAACCCTTTTCCATATGATGTATTTCAGTCAGATGTAAGCCTTATTAGGGAAACAATAGACCGTTGGACTTGAGTGTCATTCC
This sequence comes from Pholis gunnellus, assembly GCF_910591455.1. Taxonomy (NCBI): domain Eukaryota; kingdom Metazoa; phylum Chordata; class Actinopteri; order Perciformes; family Pholidae; genus Pholis; species Pholis gunnellus. The sequence continues at coordinate 24,432,648 of NC_136536.1, read as the reverse complement.
TATTGTCTTCCTGCTTGTGTTCCTCAGGAGGTGTGTCCACTGTGAAGCATGTAGTGTCGGCGTTGTCTGGGGTCTGCGGCCTCTTCCTGTTCTTTGAGCTGCACATGCTGTGGGTGCTGTGGCTCTGTGCGCTCTGTTACCTTGTTCTGCTCCTCAGCCGACACTCCAGCAGCAGAGGCCTCTTCCTCTCGGTTGTCATCCTCATCTACCTGCTTGTTGGGTGAGAAAACACAGTGCAGAGAACACCTAGTTTCCCGGAGACCGATATGAATTATTGGAGCTTTCACATAGAAACAAGAGAAAATCATTTGTCCTGGATGTGCCCATTGAGACAGTATGCCACTTGCATCTCCAGCTAGTGGTGTCCACACACTGTGCAGCAGTGATGTTGTAGTGCTGCACACTGCAACAACACTCTCATACACTGTTTACAGTTTGATCGATCAGATTGTTAAACCCACTTCAGAGCAACATCATTGCATCTGTTCTGATGTTGAGCACGAACCATTTTGGTTCAATGACCATCGATGTGTTTGTGTGTGTGTGAGTGCGGCTGTGTGTCTGCTGCCATTAGTGATGTTCTTTGTGCTGGAATCACACCATGGCATTGCTTGTTGAATTATTTCACAGTCAACGACGTCTACACTTCCTGTTGTAGTTTAACCGTTTCCTCAGTGAGTTTGTTTGTGTTGTTCTCCAAACCTACACATTTGTGTAGTAGAATATAGAAGTCTTGTAAACTTAGTTTTCTTCTCTTTTTCATTTCAGAGAGTTGCATTTGATTGACATGGTGACCTGGCATAAAATCAGAGGTAAACATTCCATCCTTTGGTTTGAGTCTTTTCTACAACACTGCTGTGTCTGGGGCAAAGCTTCTCTGTTAGATGTGAAAAAGAAGTCTCAGTATAGTCTCCAGCAGTTCAGTGTTTCCAAGAGGATAGAATAAACATTTCCCACAACAATGTGTTTAAGAAAGGTACACTTCAGAGAACTTTAGAGCTTCATCGAAGATCAATCTCATGATCTTTTTCAACTGTTTTTATACTTAAAAATAATAATATAAAGTATGACGACGACATCAGGGTTATTATTCTCATCCTTCAGAATGTTCCTTCCAGAGCAGAGCCACACTTTACAACAGACGGAGTAGGCCTAACCATGATGAGTGAAGGGCCCCTTTAAAGTTAAGATCTCCAAAATATTCACTCAGATAAATGTCTGTTCAGTCACCATCTATCACCGAGTGACGTCACACAGTGGGGACTGATGTAAGCCCTGCATTTGCTGCATTATGACAACACTGCTTGAGATCCACAAACACAATTGCAATGACCGCTGATCTCCACAGAGAACAAACCGGCCACCTTTGAGATCCAAACTCTAATATTTGCTAAGTCAAGAAAACTACTACTCTGTTAGAAATGTTTCTATATTAACTGCATTCAGTAAACATGTTGCTACAACAGCAATATTCAGGGTCATGTGCTGTTTCAACTCAATAAAACAAGGTCTACTTTTTCAATATGTCCAACCATGATCCTGGTAGATGCCTAGTGTGTTTCTGAAGTGTGTGTGTGTGTGTGTGCCAGGCTCTCAGATGGTGGTGGCCATGAAGGCCATCTCCCTGGCCTTTGACCTGGACAGAGGAACAGTGGGCAGCCTGCCCTCCCCGGCTGAGTTCCTGGGTTATGTCCTTTTTGTTGGCACTGTTGTCTTCGGCCCTTGGATCAGCTTCTCCACTTATCAGAACGCCATTGAGGGCACAAAACTGGTGAGTAGTTCATGTTTCCAGCTTCAGTGTGCATTCTATTATTTATGCATGTCTAGTACTGTGGTGGTGATGAGGTGGTTTGTTCCTCAGAGCTGGTTGTGGCTGCGTAGCTCCTCCCTCAGCCTGCTGAAGAGTCAGATCTGTCTGCTGGTCTCCACCTGCGTCGCCCCTTACCTGTTCCCTTTGTTAATCCCCATCTATGGAAACACAGTCACACAGAAGTAAGGCAAATCATCATTGAAATCATCATTGAAATGGTTTTCCTCCTTCAACTAAGGTAGTTTTCCAATACAACAGCTGTTCCAATTCTCTGGTTTATCAACATACTCTTTGTCTTTCTTTCCCTGCTTCCAAGATACATTTGAGAAAGGTAAGGCTTGTTCTCAGGGTTAGAACTTACTGTTTCCCCCACAGACTCCCATAAGTCTACTGCAGTTAAATATAACCAATTACTTATTTATCATACTGCTAGATAGCACACGGCCAACTGTCCAAAGTTCAGTTTAGAGGTTCTGTGCTTGATTATAGCATCAGAATGATGTTACAGTAATCAGCTATCGGGTTCATTGACAAATCATGAACTTAAGGTCCACTTACTAGCTTTTACTTTGGCTTTCGCCTGCATCTTACAGTCTTCATCAGTGGATGGAGATGTTGTCAACATGTGGCCTAAATTTGGAAATGAAAGGTGCTATATGCGAAATTCACAGCGTTTCTATTGTCTCTGTACGCCTTACAACACGGCGACGGCTGAGCCGGCAGTTCGCAGCTAACAGCGTGAACATTGCTAAAAGCACTTACGGCAGCAGTGTTGATAGATCCAACAGTGTTTACATGAGCTGGTGCTACACTTCTGTGAGCGACTGCCTGATCAGCTGTAGCTGCTGTATGAGAGCTAACCAGTGGGCCACGCTAGCTCCATCTCTGCTCATCAGACATCACTCCACTGTAGCTTCACTCGTGGTGCAACGGATCATAAAACAAACAAAAAAGAGCAAATATAAGTTCCAGAGATCACTGATGATGTCTTTTTTTGCCGCTGATACTAATTGATCATTGATGATCCTTATTAACAGATACAGATCCCTTTGTTGTTTGATTATAGCAGCTGGTCTACACGGATCCAGACTATTTATTTCTTTATGCCACCATCCCAAAAATAAAAGTTATTTATAGTGTTTTTTCAGAAAGGCACACAATTCAAATGATTAGGAAATAAGAGATTGTATTTTCTTTGATTAAAAACAAATCTTAATGATTATTGAGCTAGTGTAAACAGGTTATAGTTCATCTCTAATATCTATCTATGTTGCTGTGAAAACGTCTTCAAACAACTGGATTTATTCAAGTTTCTCACCAACACTACTTTCTACGAGATTACATGTGAACACATGATAACAGTATGTTTTACCTTCGCTCAACACTGATTTTCACCGAACAGAGCCTGAACGCATCACAATGGAACTGAATGGAACCTCCGTCCGTTGTCCATTAGCCACTTTACCAGCTCTCCTGCTGTCGGATGGGCTGTTTACAATGCAACATCAAAGATCAGCCAAGAGAAAGCATAAATGATGTCCTGATCGCATATTTTACTGAACATTGGCAGATAACGATGTCAGTAAAACTTTATTTCACACTGTGACGATAAACTGTCATTAATCCAGATCGACAATGATCTGTTACACCGCTAATCTTTACATTGAGCATTATTGTTTGCTGCTATATTAATGCTCTGAATATTATATCGAGAACCTTTCAAAGGACCATACTAGTGCATTTGTACAATCATCCTATCCTTACAACTTAGAACTTCAATGGCCACATACATACAGGTCCATACATGTTATTTGACCTCTGCATCTGAGCAGCGGGCTGCTGTTCTGTGTCTCGTTCAGCCACACTGCACACATCGTACTGCTACACAAACATGTGATCCATCATTGGATGAACAGGACGATTACATTTCCTGCAGACCGTTGTAGCGTAATAGTTTGAGGCCGACTATACCGAGGAGGGAATGAGGTGAGCAGAGGGAAACCGAGTCAAAATAATACTTAGAATATTTTTCTGTCATATTTAATGGGACTAGATGGTCCAAAAAGACATTTGAAAATGTCAACAGCAGTGTTCCTTGACCTGGTTACTGAAGATAATCCACCGACCGTGTTGTGAGAAGTTTCATGTCGGGACCAAGCACCAACATAATGTAGATTGATAACTAGCTCTACAGATAACAGGACAATATATACTTTTGATTGTGTGGTGAGCTTTCCCTTTAACATGCAAAGCCACTGGTATAGTCCTTTCTGTCACATGATAGCAAATGATTCTATATTGTTATCCTGTGACTGAAGTTTCCTCTTTTCTATAGAAAGTGGGAATAATCAGATTACTTAAGTGCCTTGAAGTAATCTGTGCCAGAGGGGCTCTTAACCTCAACTCTACGCAGGTTAAGATGTCCTCTGAGAAGAAGTTCAGCTGACCAGAGATAACACGTCTGTTTGTCTTGTGTGTGTGGTGTGATGCACAGGTGGCTTCATGCTTATGAGAATGCAGTGTCCTTCCACTTCAGCAACTACTTTGTGGGTCACCTCAGTGAAGGCACCAGCATGCTGGCTGGTGCAGGCTTCACTGAAGAAAAGGACAACATCCGATGGTAAGTTGAGCTGGGTCTGAGCTGAGGGGTGGACTACAGAGTGAGGTCAGTGGTTTAGCCTGGTAGGTTGAGCCGAAACCTTCCAATGTCACAAAGGTGGCTCTCTTTGAAGCCGACTAAATCGCCATGAACACCTAACCTGCTCTGGAGGAGGTTGTTCACTTTTAGATTGAAATCGTGTCTGAAGCATCTTTCACTCATCAACTTCGTTGGAAATGACCTCACCATACTTTGAACATCCTGTGAGCTCAGTTTCAGAACTGTAAGAGGATCTCGTCAGAGGTCAGACACCGTGTAGACCGGCTGGCTTTTCCAGACGATGCCCTTTTAAGAGTGATATGCACAACGAAGTCATGCAAACTGTGTGCACCAGGAGACCTTTACATGATGATACAGTCTGAGTTTTAACACTGTAGGCTGCGCTGTTCTCAGGGTATTTTCTCACGCTGGCTCTAAAAGATGCTTTCTATAAAATCCCACGCAGCATACATTAATAGTTCATTATGTTATTAGTCAGGATGATGTTTACTTGCAGATGAAATGCGGTATATTTCCTTCATAAGATTCCCTGGGGCCGTAGTTTGCACCCACATACAGCATCAGCTGTGTATTCTGGTGGAGGTGCCCCCCCCTCAGTCTTCCTCCTCTCATTTCTTCCCTGTTTACTTCAGGTAATATTAACTCTTAAAATATTAATCAGCATATCATCAATACACTAAAAGAACAATGAAGGCACAGTAACTTCATGCCACTTTGTATTAAGTTTTCAAACTTTTCATGCTTGGTCCTAATGTTAAACTGCTGGTATCGAGCAAAATTGCTCCTCTTGACTGAAGTAGGCCGCACAGAACGGTTTATTCAGTGCAGTAGAAGAGTCAAGTGACGCCAAACGACCCCTTTTGTGGGAACGTCTGCTGAAGAAAACCTGGTTAACAAAGACTGTTATTATATATTATATTATAAAACCACCGTCGTGGTACCAGTTATCTCCGACTGGAGCTTTAGGTTTTGTGGAGCCAACTAACGCACAGAAAGCCTGGCTCTGTCCAACTGGCTTCGTAGTACGCTCCTCTCTAGCATGCTGCTAGTGCTCAACACCAGAGAAAGAAAGTCCTCACATTTCACACAAAGCAGACCTGATAGAGGGCTGAATGAGTGAACGATACTCTGTGTCTGTGTGTTATGATGCAGGGATATGCGTGTGGTGAAACCTCTCAGTGTGGAAATGCCTCGCTCCATGGTGCTGGTGGTGACGTCCTGGAACATCCCCATGTCCAGATGGCTGAAAACCTGTAAGTCCTTATCTCCACTTGAAACACTCCAGAATGATCAAACACTGTATTTACATCAAATCCCTGTCCTTTCTCTTCTGTAGCACGCTTTCAAATGTTTAAAGACTCCATCACTCTGGGGTATTTACAAGAAATCCTGCAATCAAATGAGACTTTGGATGAGTAGCTAGCCTCACCGCTCATGAAAACGTGTGTTTGTGGATCGTAGTAGCTGACCGAGCAGTATGGAGAGAGACAGGAAGAGATGTTTGGATTTCAACAACAAAGTGTCTGAGATCTGGTTCATTGGAGAGAAATGTTGCAGCTTTTCCACCAGCAGCACATGCAGATGAACGTCCTCTGGATGTCGTGAAATGAGTTTCACCGGCGGGTGAGCGAGGAGCTCTGGTGCTGGCAGCACGGAGGGAGGAAGTTCATCTGCATGTACTGATCGCTGCAGTGAAACAGAGCGTCTTCCTCCTGATCTAAACAGTCCTCTAAGCCCGCCCACTTTTTAGTGCTGGGACTTTGACGATGGTGACGTTGTTGAGTTTCTCTGATGTTACTCTTGATGTATTTCCCAACTGTTGAGTGAAAGACGGAGCAGTATCATCTTTGTCTGGTATTTATAGAAAATTCATTTGGAACTATTGTGAAGATCAATTTATTAATTAATAATTCCAAATATTCGCTGCTCCCAGCGTCCCTGTGACGAGCTGCTTTTTTTTCTTATTCATATACGGCAGTGAACTAAATATCCTAAAGTTTTAGGCATCCCTGTGGCATTGAAAAGATGAATGCCATTTTACACATTTATTTTGTCCCGCAGATTAATCAATAACAAAATCTGAGTTATTTGCAGCCCTCTTGGTATTTAGTTTGGCTGCTACTTGGTAGTATCAGCTCATTGTCACATTAAAAGACATCAACAGCTTTGTATTTACATGATTTTTTTTGAAAGTTACATGATAAACTTGATCTCTATAAAGTCATTACGTTGTGTTTACTGTGTTCTGTTCTATGTTCATCAGATGCCTTTAAGAACGCCATGAGACTGGGGACCTTTCCAGCCATCCTGGTGACCTACACTGCCAGCGCCTTACTGCATGTTAGTAACACGATGCACACTTCTATCCACAGCATTGGGGGCCATTCTAAGATACAACATGTTGGAGACCGTTATTATTGGGTTGGAAGCCCATCTTCTTTCACTTCAGTATGGAAACACATGATAAACTACAATCTCTTGTCATCCGTTTGTGCCATGTGACTTTAACTGTTCACTGATAGACAATGTTGATGTTTAACATACAGGTAGACCCCCTGTAGTTCTCTCTGGTCACTAGACACACCCGGGCATATCATTGAATCATGAATGTGGGCAGTAGGTGTTGAATGATTGACTGTCACTACTTGAACTTAATGTGCTGTTTGTTTCCTTCAGGGTCTGAGCTTTCACCTGGGAGCTGTTCTGCTCTCTTTGGGCTTCATCACATATGTTGAACATGGTGAGAGAAAAAATCAGCTTGTATTTAACTGTGAAAGTTTAACCATTGACGGTAGAATAGAACCATCCCTTTCTCCTGCACAAAGACAAGATGCAGAATTTACACTTTGACTTGATCTAGGAAGCAGGTTTCTCTGTGTACTCTGGTGTTAATAGTGTTAATCAGTATGTTTTCTTTTTCTTTTGCTCAGTTCTGAGAAAGAAGCTTGCATCCATCTTCAGTGCCTGTATCCTGTCCAGGGCCTGCACCTCTGACTGCAGCCATCAGCACAAGAAGGTACAGCTTCAGCTCTATGCAGCTCTGTGAGCGATGCTAAGCCATCAGCACACAAGCAACCCACAGCGTGGTATTCAGTGTCAGACGGGTACCTACCTACTGCTGAGCTATCTTAGAAGTTTAAGTGTACATGCCACTGTAGGGAAGAGTAAAGTGAAACCATATCTATATGGATTTAAAGTTACGAAAAGCGACGACACACCTGTGTGGGTGTGATGTCACTCGCTGTGCACTATACGTATGTTGCACACCCATCTTTCTATCCTACTGGTCCTGGTTTAATAGCCGATTATTGGACTGCCGTGCAACCCCCTTGACGTGTCGCGAGTTTGTTCGTTTTGATTGCAGATGACGATTGTGCTCCTTGCGTGCAGGACTTGATCACATACTGACTTGGTAAGTGGGAGCTCTCTGCTTTAGCTTTGGCGCTGTTGGTTTTCACTGGAGACTGATAGTAGTCATGTTTGGTGGTAGGTATTGGTCACTACGCATTATTGGAGCGCTGTCGCCACCTATGCTTCGGGAATTTATTTTGAGTTGTCGTTCCTCTTCTTTTGGTCTTAAGCAACAATTTTGTCCACCTTTTGAACTGGGGTACATGTTTTATTATGACTGGCATCACTCTCATCTCACGCTCCAGACCGATTGATGGCCGCATTGTGATGAGAGGCTTTAGACGGTATGCCACTTGGCCAGGGTCCGGTTCCCCCTAAGTTCCGGTACTCTGGCTGGAGGGCACAAGATCCGTAAGAGGCAAAACTTGGTTGAGTGGGAACAGTTCTGTGATCCAAGGGCGGACATCATGCAAAGACAGTTAGAGGACATGCCATCCATCGAATGCATGGTCGCAAACGGCGCCGCCTTTCGGACCTGCCTTGCCATTCTCAGCAAACGCCTTTGCACTGGACCTTGACCCAGGAGCCAGAGGCACGCTCCTCTGCCAGTGGACCATGACTCGGCCAAACATCTGCAGAGGTCTCGGTCTCAACCTGAGGAGTCTACTGCAGCCTAAATGGTGCACAGTACTGCCTAGTTGGTGTGACCAAGATACCCACAGGCAGTAGAGTTGTCTGTCACCCACATAAGAAGTGCCACGCCACTGATGGGTTATCAGTCTGCAGCGATGACTGGTAATCACTAATGCACCTCTGCTGGTCTATTTGGAGGCTCTGATACGGGAACTGGTGTCCAGGAGCCCAGCTGACCTCTTGCTGGAAATGGTGACGGTTGTGGATACTGTGATCCAGGGTGCTCCCTCTCAGGCCAGGGTTTCTGGTGATTCCTTGGCACAGCTGACCATGGCCCGGCGGTATATTTGGCTGAGCCAGTCTGGATTAGCAGATGCAGACTGAGCTGCTGTGTGTTGGAGGCCACGATGACTCTTGTCTGGTGTTTTGGTCCGCAGCAGAAGCTGCATTAGATGAATTCAGGCTGCACAGTGCACCCACCAGCCTGGACAGTCTAGGCCTGTGGCTGGGGACCTCCCGGAGGGTAATGGAGGTCTTCGGTGGCCTCGTTTTGCAGAACAGTGCTCCTCCTGGAGTTCTGGGAATGTGAGTCAGGGGTTCGCCCCGCAGCCCGTCTGGTGGTGTGGCGTCTTACTATACATCATGTCAGGGCGGGTCCCAGCATGTAAGAGTGTGATTGCTGCACTTGTGGTCTCGGTCTGTACCTGAGGATATCTTATCTTCCAGAGTTGAGCGGCTGATCTGCTGTCTTCCCAACACTAGCTCTAAGCAGCTTATAATACATCATTAAAACTATAAATGGCAATTTTGTTGTGTTTTTATGCAAATAACCGCTGTCGATAGCAATAACATGACGGTTTCCACTTCAGAACGGTTGGAATTCATTTTTCAGCCTTGCTCTCGTCCTTGCAAAAATCGGAAGAGGCAGGTCAGACTTTCATAAAAACAGAATCGGCCTAGAAAATTGTGATCGGTGTGTCGTTATTTCTTACCATTTACCCGGAGAGACTCAATTAATTCACAGCTTTTGCTTAAGATAAGATGCTTGAAGTTGATGGTGTTGCTGTTTGCCTAAGATTTGATTGAATCCTCCTCTGTATGGCTTTGGACCTGTATGAAAAGAAGAAAAGGTCACATCTGTAAACCGGGTTTATGAATAAAATGAACCTGTAACTCGAGTGGGCCCCGACACGTAGCTTTGAAAACTAACTTAGCATCAGGTTGAAAAACATTGTTTTGCTGGCCTCTCTGGTTGAAATGTTCTGCATCGCTGCTGGTTGAGGTCAGATATGTGCTTGGCTGCACCTGTAGCAGCACCCAGCAGTGAGGTCACAGGGTCCTGGAGTACACCTCTACATCACTGCTGAAAGGGGACAAGTTAAACCACGTCAGCAAAGATGTCCAGGGGTCGTACGTTTCTCCTCAAGGGTTTAAAAGAATGAGAGACACTATGAAGATGTTCTTGTGACTGTTTCACAGTTTATTCTTCTTCTTCTGGTCTGTAGGAGTATTGGGTGATGTTGCTAAACCTGGTTTTCAGCTTCCTGGCCATCTTCCACCTCACCTACCTGGGCTCCATGTTTGATCCTGGAGTTGATGAACAGGAAGTAGAGGAGGTGAGAGCAACAAGGAATATTTCTATGCCACATACATGCCAACAAGATATAGTGCAGGACACAGTGGCTCCATTTTGAGCAATGAAAAGCCTCCCAGGGATGGGAGGGATTACGCCCTTTCGGTTGCTGGAAGGCTTTTAATTGGAAACATCAGTGAATTAAACTCTACACTTTCTGCACAGAAGCTTAATAAAGACGGAGAGACAAAAATAAAGTGAACGATCGGTACTTGTGTTAGAGAAGCAAAGAGAGAGCAGCAGAGTGGTGAGTATGACACGACTGAAGTACTGATGGAGTTAATGTACGTCACACTGAAAGTGTCAAGACTTCAGGTGAACATGAAGGAACAGCAACATCCAAACAGGAGCAGATCAGAAAGCAGGCAGCCCTCTAACTGAAATACTGTATGATGGCACATGCTAATAAAACTGGGACATTAGAACAATACGGGCTGGTGCAGGGGCTAACACTGGTGCAGGGGCTAACACTGGTGCAGGGGCTAACACTGGTGCAGGGGCTAACACTGGTGCAGGGGCTAACACTGGTGCAGGGGCTAACACTGGTGCAGGGGCTAACACTGGTGCAGGGGCTAACACTGGTGCAGGGGCTAACACTGTCACCTCACTGCAACAGGGCTCTCCCCTCTGTGTGGAGATGCTTATGGCTGACTGGCTTCAGTCCCCCTCGACCCTCTGAGGATGAGCATATAATGGATTGATAGATATATAATGTATAGGTAGATATGATCGATACATTGATTAGAATAAAGGCCTGGTTCTCTCGCTGCAGTTCAGATAACCATTTGAGAATTTACAATATACATTTAATTTGGATTTTAAGTCTCACTATTGTTCCAAAGCACATGATTACACCACACATCACATTGACCATGCATGTCACACGAGACTGAGAAAGTCTTAATGGGTTACATTTTCCATCCACCTGTGCGTGTCCGTCACTTCCTGTTTGCAGGGTTACGCAGCCATCCACACCATCCAGAGGTGGTCTGAACTGAACTGGGCGAGCCACTGGGTTGTGTTCGCCTGCTGGGTCTTCTACCGTTTAATTCAGTGACGTCATTGGAGCAGATGGAAAGGCTGGCCGACACCAAATACTTCTTAGTACAATGGATGTCAGCGTGATGCTATCCGACGGGACGAGGATCGGCTCAGGTGGAAAGGACTGTGGGACAGGTGGGGGACAGCGTCTATACTGAGGTGGTTTTCACACACGTATCCTGCTTTAGATGTGAAGATGGAGTTACTTAACAAACCTCTTCATACCTGGATGCAGAGTGAGAACATGGCACATACCTTCATGTGTGTAAGAAAAAGGATTAGAGGATTAGATTGCATTGACAATATTACTGGAAGAAAGACAGAACGGGCACTCTGTGTACGAGCTCCTAACAGACCCAGCAAATGCATCCATAGACTTTTACTTGGCGTACTGTAGAATTAGTTCCATTATTGTGTATGTGTTGGACAATGTCCATGTCCAAAACATTTTAGCAGTTTAGTATGCTTATATGCATGTAGATTTTTAAAGGGTCCATAACTGTAATTGTTCATATGTTCTTCTGTTACAACAGTCTTTTTGTTATGCTGCTATTGTGTTTTTTTATATTTTTTTCCTCTTCAATGTTTCTGTAAATGTAAACAAACTCCTAGTTTGTGATTGTCTGCAGACAGCATAGTAAGAGGCAGACATGGCCAGGATGTAACCCTGAGCTCTGGGTATTCTATCTTTTCTGTTGTTGGTTATAATCACCTACCTCAAACACACTTAATAAAGTAAATAATCATTATATTTACACGATGTATTTTTATAGGTACAAGTGCATACCATGGGCTAGTGCTACTTACTGCTACATATACAGTTTTGAATGTCTAGTGTGGAGGATCTGGTGGCATCTAGTGGTGAGGGGGCAGATTGCAACCATATATTAGCCCGATTAGATTAGATTCCATTACAACAGCCGTCTCCAGATAGGTATTAATGTAAATATACACAACTTGACAGGACAACACAGTGACACCACCAGGCCCTAATGAATCACCAGACTACATGTCTGATCTTCTACAAACCTGAGTTTACAGTAATGCCAGTCATGAGCTGCTTTGAGTTGTGTGGGAAGGCAGTTCCACAAAGAGCATTTTATTTAGATACATTCAAACGTACAGAGCCAGAGGTTTTCTCAAGGTCTCTGAGCACTTGAGTCATGTAGGCTTAAATGGTATTTCTAGTCTTCCGACCACTCAAAGCGCTTTAACACTACATGTCATCATTCACCCATTCACACCCATTCACACACTGATGACAGGAGCTACCATGCAAGGTGCCACCTGCCCATCAGGACTAACATTCATACAACTTGGGTTTATGTGTCTTGCCCAAGGACACATCTACATGGACTAGCGGAGCCGGGGATCGAACCATTGATCCTCTGATGTGCTCTACCACTGAGCCGCTGGATAAAGTTGAATACCAGCAAACATGAATCAACTATTTGGAGAATGATGAACAGTTTCTGATGAGACTCTGCATCAGAACCTGATGAGCCACCTGCACTCCTCTTTACCAGGCTTCCTGTTGCAGGGTTGGGGAAACGTCATAATGTAGTTGACATGCTACAGCTGTAGGGAGCACTAGGACCATGGACCAGAGACGGAACATCAGAATCATCAGCTTTTTGTGATATCTTGGCCCGGCTGGAAACTTTGTGACCCTTGCTGTAGTTCTGTGGTAGTTCTTTGCAGTGGGAGGTGCTAGCTGGACCGTATTGAATTTGAACGGTAACACAATATGTTCAAATGTAATCTTGTAATATAGCTTTTGGCAAAAAACTAATAAATGCAGTTGTTTAAAGATGTTTTCACAGCAATATACACTAGATATTAAAGGGGGAATTCTGAGCTGTTTAATGTCCTAACACTAGCGAGCAGCTTATAATACATCATTAATACTACTAATGACAAGATTTTCTTTCTTTAATCAACATTTTTAAATACAAATACAATATATTTAGTGATCGTTTGAATTGTGTGTTTTACACTTCAGGACAGTGAAATTAAAAGTTAGTATGGAGCCTTGCTGTCAATCATAGTTCTTAGAAAGAACATCTGAATTGGCCGTTCAGACTTGAATCAGCCAAGCATATTGCAATCGATGCATTGCGTCATGTGGAAGGATCTAATAGAGCAAACGCAAGAAAAAGATCCGTTTACACATCCAGCAGTTACAGAGCAACATTATCATTCATTTGAGTGACCGCCTGATGAAAGAAGCTCTGTTTTTAAGCACTGTCTTTGGTCTCCACCAGCTCCTCAGGTAAATATTGGTCTCTTTAGCTGCTAAATGCTCCCGGGTTGACCAGCTACTCTCACTGTGTCTGTCTGCTGAGCAGGTTGTGTACAGCTGCAGTCAATGTGCTGTAAATCCAAAACAGTTAGCAAAATGCTAAATCAGACTAAAATACCATTCAATCCACTATATATCTATATATTGATGAGTGAAGCTTTAACTAACCGATACAGGTCTTTAATGTCTTCTTAGATGAAAATCTAGCCTGTTACAATATTGGACTTCGATCCCCACCTGTCCACTTACCTGTATCTAGTCAATCATTAATGTCTCCAGTCAGACAGGAATCACTCAGGTCAACACGGAAACAATAGGACAGAACGGCCTCTCCTCCCTGACCCGGGGAACTAACAAGGTTAGCTTGGTGCTGTGTCATTCAGTAGGCCATTTATCAAAAGCAGGCTTTAGTAGCTGATCTGTCTATGTGTGTGTGTGTGGTGTGACAGGTGGACAGAGTGTAGAGGAGCATTATATAGAGAATGGGAAGAAGGGCCAACTGCAGCTGGATTGGGCCTGAGATCCCTCTGTCATCACAGATCTTCAGTGGTAAGTAAAGGTCTCTGCTTGTAATGTCAGTACACTCTTACAGTCGCTAACATCCGTCTGTCTGAGATGTAGATACATTTTCAACACTAAACACAATTAGCACCACACCCATCTGTTGTGGATCATACCATTAACACAATATGTTGTGCAGACAATGAACACAGATCTAAAATAACTTTCACTTTTAGAAATAAACACATCTACTACTCAACTAAAACATCTTGAGTGGTTTACAGTAAGAGTAAACTGAGTTATGAAGAACAATGGATTTGATATTGTCTGTTGTAGACAGGTAAAACTAAAACATGAAGAGTAAAGCAGTTCTTATGAGTCCATTAACTGTTAGTATTTTAAAAGCTGTCGTGCTATAATTGAATATGTTCATCTTGGACAGAAAACGTGCTCGTGTTTGAAAGAATTATTTGACATTGAGTCAGCTGCAATAAATTACTTTATGTTTTTTGATTTGACTTATTTGTGCATTAACGTCATTATGTTGAACTTAATCTGCACTGATTACATACCTGCTGCTTCTGCTACACCATCAAGTGCCATATCCCTTGTGGTGGACTTTGACCTCGATCCAATAGCTACGTCACAGTCCCCCATTAGTCTTTTTGTGGGTTAGATGTTCCACTGGACACGTCCCGCCCCCCTCACGCCATGCCCCCTGATGTTGTCTGCACTGTTAACGCTGTTGGCACTGTTAGCTGCAAGCCACCGTCTTAGCTGTTGTCATGTTGAGAACCGTGTGGAGGCAATAGATGTAATCTGATTCTCTGTGATGTAGGTGTGTTGCTGTGGTAAGAGTTTAGTCTGTCTTTTCTCAGCCATTAAAGATGAGCTGTGGCTCTTCCTCATCCCAGCTGGCCTGGCTGTCATTTCACTGGGGGTGTTTCTGGAGGAGGTGGGCTTCTTCCTGCGCCACATTGCCGCGTCCAGACGAAAACAGCTCTACCTGTGGATATTAGGAATGTACCCGGTAACATTACCCTCCTCATTACCTCACATAGCTCCTCCTCTGACAGGGGCGGAGCCAGACTACGTAAACAACTAGCATCCTCCCCTGGAGAGATTATTTACCAAATTAGATATATGCACTATTTTTTCAAGCCATTTCATAATATAAGCCTTAGAATCTGTACATTATTTGGGAAAAACTCAAACTGTAGAGCTTACGTCCTATTTTGTATGTAGTTATTCTCTGACTGTCTTCATCTTTCTGAAACCATAACACAACAAATGTTGTGGATGAATAGTTTTCACTCCTGCCTCCTCAAAAGAGGCAAAGCTTGTCTGATGCTGTTACTATTTGAAGTTACAAAGCATAAAGGGTTGGAATTTGTTAATGGCAGCCTAGAGCAGAGCTCAGAATGATTCCTTAGCTGACAAATCTGCTACATTTGAATCCTTACGCCACAATAATCAGCTGGACTTCTCTCAGTGCAAAAATAAATCTTGATTTGTTTTGGTCCAAGGTGCACCTGCATTGCATCTCAACCCTTGAATGTTCTTTATATCTTAGGTTTTTGCCTTGACCTCCCTCATAGCGCTGTATGTGCCGCGCTCTTCTTCGCTGTGTAATTTCATTGCCTCACTGTGAGTTTGCAAGTCTTCAAAGATTTCATTGCAAGATTTTTTTTGCCATTTTAACATGGTTGATGGGGATTTGTTTTGGAGAGCTCACACAAAACAAAAACAACAAGAACCCCCCCACACACACACATACAGTGAAGTAATTCAAGTAATGAATCCTAATTTAAACAAGTACGAGGATGCTCCTGTCTAAATGCGTGTGTCTGTGCAGGTATCACTCCATCACCTTGCTGAAGTTCATGGGACTGATCACAGACTTCTTTGGAGGGAAAGCTTGTATGCTGGCTGCTTTGTCTGGACAGCAGGTATCTCCAGATCCTTTCCCCTGTTGCTGCTGCTGCTGTCTCCCAATGGTGGCCATCAGCAGGTACACCAGACAAACACCTGCATTCAATTTTATTTAATTTGAGTCAAAGATGTTTTATTTGGAGCCAACATGTAGCGGCTATCACAGGTACAGCATCTTAAGAGAGATTTTAGATGGTGGCAGCTCTGTGTTTGTGTCTATAAATATTGACAGTACCACAATGAAGTGCATACACATGCATACATGTATTTTCAACAGTTTCATGTGATTGTATGAAATGTTGTCTGTAGACAACGTGACTTGACATACAGCTCCGTCCCTTCTCTTGTGTGTAGCAGCAGCCGTGGCTGGATGATGGCTGCTGTGCTGCAGCTCTCTGTTGTCCGCAGCATCTTGTTCTTTGTCACTCTGGTCCTGTGGACAGATGAACAGTATGACTATGGTGATGTGAGTTATTTATTTAGACCTCGATCTGTACTCATTCTCCCAGCCAGCATGAGGTAGTCAAGCTGTAGTCTGTGGTGGTGTAATGTAACTATATTTTATTGTATTTTTCTTCTATGCTCTGCTTAAACACAGTTCATGTATCATCATATACATTTCTTTTATGACAGTAGGTTTCTAGTCTAGATGTTTTTTCAGTGCTAAGTCAAAGCATAAAATCGATGACAACTTCTTGTTCCCTAGGTGGATTCATTCAACCCCAACCTGTATGTGAACGCTATCATAGGCGTGTCGACCTTCGTGTCCTTCTACGGCCACCTTCTCTTTTACAAAGCCACTAAGAGTGCTTTACCTGGCTATGGGCTGAGAGCCAAGTTCATCTGCGTCATTGTGGTGTTGGTGCTGTGTGGCCTGCAGAGTGGCATCTTAGAGACCATGGGTGCTCTGGAGGTTATCCCCTGCACACCACCCTTCTCTGTCCTGACCAGGTCCCAGTGTAAGTCACATCACATCTGTTTGGAATCATGTTCACTCAGCCCGCTCATTTGGCGTGCAACAGCATTGCATCCTTTTACGACTTGTAATCTGTACTGACTGCAATTCAAACGCATACACATGAATATGATATGCTCAGAGCAATTGAGGGAGTGTAAAATGTGAGAAAGACGACTTATGATGGATGGACCAAACAAACACAGGACTATCACCCAGGAGACAGGTGTTCTCCTGATGATTGGTGGTTTGAACCTTGTCTGTGTCGATGTGTCCTTGGCAACACAGGAAATAGTTTAGTCCTGATGAGGTGGCACCGAGCAGTGTGTGAATGTGTGTTAGTAATGACATGTAGTGTAAAGCGCTTTGAGTAATCGAAAGACCAGAAAGGCCCTATAAAGGTCCATCAGCCTTTTGCCATATCAATTCAAAAATATATAACTATATATAACAAAACTATATATAACAAATCATACACAAATACATATTCATTTAGATGCACGCATGCATTGGCGTGTTTACACGTTAATCAACAGATACAGTTGCTGCATTCGTACATTTGGGACTGCACACCAACACGTGTCCACGCGAACCTCCACAGAAACGGACAGATGCCAAAATGTACGTTATGCGTACCTTCATGACGACGCAGACAATCAACATGTAATTTGAGTTTATTTCTTTTTAGATCTTTCCTTTACTCTGTGAAAGCTAAATCACTGACTGAAGTAGGAGCTGCAGCTTTGCAGAGGGGTGCAACAAGGGAAATGACCACATTTTCTAAAAGATGATTTTACTCACCTCTAAAAAATACATACTTGTATACCAATTCTGTTGCATGGCATCATTTAATTACAAATACAAAACCTTTTAAGAAAAACTAAAATGGGTCTTTTGACAGACAAGTTGAAAAGAAGGCAATGATGCGGCTGTTTCCTGTGATAACTGTATGTCATCATTGAAGACATTGGCTGTTGTGTTCTCTGTCCAACCACAGTGATCTACCACTACTGTGTGATTGTGGAGATGTTCTGCATCGGCCTGTATGCCCGCCACACTTTCCGTAAGGTGGAGCCGAGCGTGGTGGAGGATATGGAGGGGCCCGTCAGAGTCTGGCAGGAGGAAAAGGCTGTTCAAACAGACGAAGACCAGATGACACATCATAGGCCCGCCTGCCGCCTCGTCAGTGCCTCCAATCCCAGTTACAGCAGTGACAGCGAGGACAGCCTGTGCAGGATAGAGCATGCACCTCTGGATGGTTTCCCCTTCCCTCAGGCCAGAGGTCAACAGCCAGGCAGGCCAGAACCAGTGGAACCCAGGTTTGCAGAGGAACCAGGTGTAGATCTGACCCACATTACTGTCAGGGCTGATATTAACTATCAGGACTCTAAGGATGTCACTGTGGTTTGACCAACTATGGAGGACCTTTAATAAAAGGCTGAATAAGTTTATGTTCAACCACTGAAGATGCTGGTACTGACGAGGGTCTGTGTGGGGCCCCAAGGACCTGGACTATGATAAATAGGGCAAAAAGTGACACATCTACCCAGCATATAGGAAACTGTACCAACTGTAAACTGCTGGCACAAGCTGTAGCAGAATGAGGATCAATGTAGAAGTCTTAGGAAATGTTGTTCTTTGTAATCCCTGGATGTGTGTTTTGTTATGTATTTTTATTATGTTTTGCTTTGCAGTTGTGTATACCTGACACACTAATTGTCATCATTTGTGGAAAATAAAAGGCATGATGAATACATGTGAAGAAATGGTGGCCCTTTAAAGTCCTGTGCCACAATATACAGATTGCCTTGCTGCATGTACCTGCAGCGTTGCTTCTCCTCAATCTACTGTGGCTTGGATATCATTTAAATGTGGCTTTTGGTGAAATGTCTGCCAAATGAATGATAGCTTTTTTCCCACAGGCAATGACTGTTTGTACACTGGTTCTACATTTAAAGTCCAACTGAAATGAAATGACATCTTTGTTTGATGTACTAGTAACTACAGCATACATGTCTGATGTGTAAATCACATAAAACCATGACAATATTTTCCAGTTAAATGACACCCCATGGCAGTGCACTCATCAGCTCTGTCTATGAATATTGAATCCAGCCAATCAAATCATCCATCTTTCCGCTTATCCTGTACAGGGACTGCAGTTGATCCCAGCTGACATTGCCATGTTTGTATTATTTTAGCGTTTCACTGTGGTAAGATAACTTTTCAAATGTCCTGAAAGTGCGTGAACACATTGTTTTCCAACATAAATCAGCGTTTTCAGGTGAAGCAGGCTTAACGTGGATGTAGTCTGAAACCGAAGTTTTACCTGAACAGGTATTATGGCATATAAAGGGAGACTTGTTGTTCAACCGGATGGAGGATTTGAACGTCGCATTAGGCAATTTGCTAGTTCTGACTTTTCTTCTGTTGTGAGGAAGGAGAACTGTGCTATGCTGTATAGTTACGTCTACAATGTGTATGTAGCCCGCCCAAGAACGCCCCATGTTTCCGCTTATCAACAAACAACTGCAGGCAGAACGTCGTAACTTCCGAGGTTCGTAATGTCTTGGTGAATTCAACTAGCGTTAGCTCCGTAAGAAATCTCTTTCGGCCGACCACATCTGAACCAGACTACATCTGAACCAATGAGAGGGCTGATATTTGATGTTCCTCCAATCAGCAGCCGCTACAGGCTACTCTGTAGCAGGATCCTCCCCACCAATGTAGTTTATCCTATTTTGGCGGCTGTGTGGAAAACATGGCGGAAAATTTGAAAGGTAACTCATAAGGACTACATATGATTTTATATTCCATTATACGTTTGTTTACTTTTGTTATTTGGTAATGTATGAGCGTAAACCTTTTAAAGACCCCAAATATGCTCGCTCTTCTGCCTTGGACTTCACGTAACATGAACGAGAGCGGTGGAATTGTACAATAGGTGACTCCAAGAAGCCAAGTTATTGTCCGAAGTACACGCTGTTTAACGCATCCTCTTTAGTGGGGACATTCTACGCTTGTGAATTCAGATCAACTTTGAATAAGCGTGGAAATAATAACGTTACTTAATAACGGAATTAGTTAGTTTGGCGCATACATTTTAGGGACAGGCTGGCTGGTTTGCGGGCTAAACTGTTAAGTTCCACGCGCCATGCAGCGCCACGTACATGTACATGTTTGAATGGTATTCATGTGTAATGGGCAAATATCGGCATCGGCTGCGACTCTCGGTATCATCCTCTAACGTTACTGCCGTGTTTGGCGGTAAAACGCGGAGTTATCAGATTGAAAATGAGATTTGATTGACGCTCTTCATTGTTGTTATATGTAGGCCGAATTAACCATGCATCCAGACAATGTAAATAGCCATGTGAGATTGCTTTGCAGCTCCAGCAATGAGCAGTGACATTTTAAACCGACTGACTTGTAAGTGGAGTTTGGTGTAGCCGCAGTGCACTGTACTGTTAAAGGGAGTTGCTGTGTCAGATTGCAGCGTGCCGTGGAAGATGTCCTGGGATGAGCTGGAAGCGCTGTGTCGCAGAGAGACGCTCCACTGTCAGCAGCTCGGAGTGAAGAGAGCCAACGTCAACGAGTTTGATGTGGAATTCCTCTGCGACTACAAGAGGACGAAGGTAATAACACGTGACTGTTTACTACCCATCAGCAGCTCATCTATGGTACATGGCCTGTGGTAAGAAGTATGCATTACGTAACCCGTACACGTTACATTGACTTATCTTCTGGACACTGTCTGAAGTCTCCAGGCCACAAGTATTCCTTTCTTTAAAGTTGTTGTACAGTTGAATCAGCTCAAGATAATAACATAAATGTAGCCAGCGGTTATTACACTATTGTTACAGCTAGGGCTGCAACAACGAATCGATAAAATCGATAAAAATCGATTATCAAAAGAGTTGGCAACGAATTTCATTATCGATTCGTTGTGTCGCGCGATTATTACGCCACTCAATAAGTCGCGGAGATGTTTGAGTGTTCACAGCAGCTCGGAATAACGGAACAGGACTCCGGTTCTGTAGCTGACGCTGACCGGCGTATAAACGTTGCCGTGACAACACCGGAAGTTGATTTACGCGATTTGTATTATTTTTAGTTTATTTCTGCAATTATAATAATTACATTTACTGCCATTTTGGGTACCTTGTGTTTAACTCGTAACCGTGCCGTTGTTTTACTTATGATAGACGAGCTTTTGTTTTTGTAACGTGACCATTAAACCGGAAGTTAAGCGGAGCTCAGAAAGATGAGAAATGGCGGGAGAAAACAGCGAACTTTTTCTTCCCCGTGTTATTCTACTGCTGGTCTACCAGAACACGGTGACGTGTATTCAGTTCACTCATTAAAGTGCTGTTATACTTGTAGGTGATGAGAGACAAGAGTATTTGTTTCTTTGTTGTTTGTACATGAAGCTGTTTTGTGTCTCTAGTTTTCCCGGTGTTCCATGAGAGGACAATAATAAACGTGAACATCAGGAATAAGCGTGGACTCTTTTATGACCAGTGTGGCTACAGGTTCTATTTTGTGGGTTTTTCTCTGAACTGGGTCAATGATTAAGAGGGACGGCCGGGGGAACCTCACCCGGCCCGGACACGGAAAGGATTGACAGATTGATGCTCTTTCTCCATGCTGTGGGTGGTGGTGCATGGCCGTTCTTAGTCGGTGGAGCGATTTGTCTGGTTAATTCCGATAACGAACGAGACTCCGGCATGCTAACTAGTTACGTGGCCCCGTGCGGTCGGCGTCCAGCTTCTCAGAGGGACGAGTGGCGTTCAGCGCACGAGATTAAGCAATAACAGGTCTGTGATGCCCTTAGATGTCCGGGGCTGCACGCGCGCCACACTGAGTGGATCAGCGTGTGTCTACCCTTGGCCGAGAGGCGTGGGTAACCCGCTGAACCCCACTCCTGATATTAGTCCATTTATTTTTTTCAATTATTACTTTAACAGCTCAGGGATGTTCGAGCAACCTGTTTGTGCACTTTCTGAAGATTTTTTACACTGTGAATTTGTTGTTTTGTCAGTTCTGTTTTTGAAAAAAGGGTTAGAAACTAATGCTTTTTTTTTTTAATCCGATTCATCGATTAATCGAACAAATAATCGACAGATTAATCGATTATTAAAATAATCGTTAGTTGCAGCCCTAGTTACAGCAGTAACCACTGTATAATTCAGAAGTTCCTACACACTCACAATCAACCGTAATTGGCCAATTCAAACTGAAAGTGTTTCCTTCATTTTCACAGTGGATGCATGTGTGCAGGAGGTAAAGATGTGTGTGTGTGTGTGTGTGTGTGTGTGTGTGTGTGTGTGTGTGTGTGTGTGTCAGCACAGTCATGCGTTCACTGAGCAATTTTGTTCCAAAAACTAAATCAGAATCTCACACTGTGAAATATGCACAGTATTAACAGATTCTGTTCTATTTGATAAAGTGTCAGATCTCTATCAGTGAATTGACGTGGTTGATAAAAATGTGAATCAGGTGTTGAATATCAGGAACACACCTGACGTATTGTCACAGTGTTACAGCAGCTGACGGAGAGACCACCTGTTGCTCTGTGCTTGTGGAATAATTGGTGGCTTTCACAAATACTACAAATATTATCGACACTACTTACAGTCATTTTAGCAGACGCTTTTATCCTAAGCGGGCACAGCAGCGGGAGCAATTTTTGGGGTTAAGTGTAGGGCTGCAACTAACGATTATTTTAATAATCGATTAATTTAATTAATTTAAAAAATCATATCATAAAGTACAAACATAAACTAATATATGTCTGAAAAGGAGTATGACATACACCATAACTCTGACATTTAACTAAACATTTATCATATAAACCTTTGTGACTAGAAGCCTATATTCCTTTTTTAAATTTAAATTCCAACCTTGGTAATAAAGTACTATTTTAGACTTCTAAAATAAGAGAATCCTGTGAATGATGTCGCTCAGTGATACCGGTTTATTGGAGATATGATGATTCATGAAATGATAATTCTTCTTGTGGTCTGTTAGATGGGAGCTGACCTGACGATACATCACCAGGGCTATACAGAGTTTACTTTGTTAAACAACGCAAGAAGAAAAACTCGACTAAGATATTCTGCTAACTGGTACAATTCAGAATCAGAACCGTTTATTTGCCAAAGTATGTTGCACATACAAGGAATTTGACATGGTGGATGGTGCATTACATTACACAATGAGCACAGTGCAAAATACAAGTCATGATTTAAAAACTGATAGAGATCTGGATTTGTTTTGCAAAGTTTTCCATTTGTAAAATCAGTGTGAATGTATCTTTTCCGATCCAGTATGTCCCAGTTAGATGTGATGTGACGGACAGTAGGAACGTTTTGCGACAGAGAAACGACACTGATGGAATATCAACATAAGCAAATGTCACCACAATTGTCATCAGATCAACTTGCTTAAAACCTGTGAGAATAGCACAGGTTTGCTTATGCAGTGATTTGGGATCATGTGGAACAACCAAAACTGTTGCAACTGACAGAAAGTGTTCATGTAGGATCCCATTGCTATTAGTAAGAGCTGAATGAGGAAATAAGTCTTCAAGGCCTTTTAATACAGTCCTTAAATCCAAGTGACTAAACACAGTAGTGAAATAGACCCATACAGTATTTTAAATTATGACTAAGTGGGAAATCTCATCACAAGGTCGTCTAGATTTGGATCGTTATATCACACATCATCATAAAAGTCAAGAAGAAATGTTGAACCTCCTAAAATAGATTGATAAACATGACATTTGTAATTTTATGTTTTTAAAGAAAAAGTAGAAAGAATACATGGTTCAGTGAAATAAAATGAAAACTGGGATTTTGGATATTTTATTCAGAAACATTTATACCTGTTTAAGAGAAAATTAGATATAATTCAGCATAGCATTTCCCTCAAGTCTAAAAGTATCTTTAAAAAGTCCTTCATGACAAACGCATACAAAAGAATGTAGAAAAATGATGGAGATTTTTTTAAATATTTACAAAAGTTTAGCTTAATGATCCGAGCTTTCAGCAAAACCTGAACCCCCCCCAACTCAAATAATTATATTTTAAAGTCCAGTCACAGACTCTTGTCAACGGCAACATTTTGCTGTTTGATTATCATCATCATCATCATGGTTCTCACTTGCTATTGGCTGTCAGGTCTGCCGTGTAACAGGTTCATTGTTGACCTCTTTCTCTATGACACATAGAGGAGGGTGTGTCTTCTCTTTGGACGGGTTTGACACAGCTGCAGGGAATGGCTGCTGTTGTGTTCCTTTGCTCAAATGCCAGTAACTGGGCCACGGGCACAAGTTTTCTGGGAGGCTGTACGGTCCTTGTTTGTTGCCGTTTGCCCAGAACATCACGCCCGTCAGGAAACTGTTGGTGCACTCCAACCACAGAAGGTTAAGAGTGATGTAGGCAGGTACTCTAAAGCTGAGCGATATGCAGACCGCAGACATCGCGAGATAAGGCATCCAAGTTAGACTAAAGCCCAGTATTAGGCTGAACCACAGAGGCGGGCGCAGATAGACGGTCTCCTCCGGTGGATTCTCCTCGATGCCTTTTGTCTCCGTGCAGTTAGTTGAGGTGAACAACAAGTCGCTGCTCTGGTTCTCTCGTTCTTCCCTCGCTTCAGATATCCTGTTGGCCTCGCCCACCCACTTAGGAATCATTGAGCAAAAGGGCAGCATTGTACAACCCACCGCTGAGAAAAGCCCCAAAATGAAGTAGTTAATAAGTGTAGACTCCCGTACTTCACACACTAGAACTGATAGCCCTTCCTGATAATCCAGTTTCATCGAATCCGATTTGACAGAACCAAAGGAGTAAATAATAGCTAGGATCCACACCAGCAATGTCAAGGCGGTGTTCCTTAGGCATTTGGAGAAGGCGCTCTGTTTGCCGAGGTAGGTACCTTCTAAACAGCAGTCCAATAAACCCAGGCACATCAAGGGCAGCGGCAGTGTTTCATATGTCGCAGAGGCATTGGCCAAGATGAGGCAGATGGACACGAGATACCTTTCAGGTCCAAGAAATAACACGCTTGAGAAAAGAAGCACCATCACAGAGTCAGCCACAACGATGGACAGACTGCACATGCCTAAAAAGGAGGTGGACAGTTTCCGGCCGCTGAAGGAGAGGACCACTAGGTCCAGTACCATCTTCATGAGCATAATTCCCAGATACATGTCAGTGTTGTCTGTATGACGGCCAGACACATCCGTTTTTGCTATGATGCCCAGCATTTTGACAGTATTGCTTGTTTTCTGATGCGTTAACAATTCATGCAGCATTTGAGCAATCAGTGCTCAGGTCAGTACGGAGAGGCTCCAGGAAAGGCTGGAGGACAAGAGTATATTGGTTAGGAACTGTGGCTGTGCAAATGATTACTGATTAGAGAAACATGTGGCTGCATGAGTCCAGTCCACAACATGAAATAGCGAGAGATGCCCCCCCCCCCCAGATCCTGACACATCTCATAATCAATTTAGATGACAGCCTTTATAATAGTGTGGAGTGCAGTGCACTAGTATAACTTTTTTTTTGCCAGATATGGTGTAATTCTGACTTATTCGTCATGTTTATTGTCACACTTTGTGTAGTTGAATGAGGCGTGGCCAACGTAGAGCAGTTGTCAGAAATGTCCCTTCATATTCATATAAACAGTAACCATGCTGGGATCGATGACTCCAGTTTCACTCACTGTCTATACGTTACACTGGCAATTATGAAACACAAAGTAAAAGTAGAATTCATTTTGTTATCATTGCAGTGTTGAGAGACACACTTTGGTTCTCATATGTTGTCACTTCCACATCCTGCAGCAATGGTATTTGTTCTTTCCAGCATTGTTAAACCGGAGAAGCAATTTCTGCCATTTGAAGTGCGTAGCTTACAAAGTAAAAATGATATAATAATGAAACAAAGACTGACGCTAAGCCATATGTACCTCTGTGCTCAGGGTTCTCCTAGTCCAGTGAGTTTCAGTGGCGATCCAGTCAGAGGCCCTGCATGCTCTCACCAAGACTCGTCTGAATATGACTGTTGTGAGGTGAAGCGGTTCATTTGAGACGGCTATTTATGGCTCCACCTTCCCATTGTGAATGCGGAAAACTAAAGGCACACACCTGTGTCTTGATGGAAGGCTGCCTATTTTCTATGTAACCTCTGGCTACAGTGTTAGTTATGTAAAATAGGGCTGCAACTAACGATTATTTTAATAATCGATTAATCTGTCAATTATTTTTTCGATTAATCGATGAATCGGATAAAAAAAGAAAAAACAAAAAAGCATTAATTTCCAACCCTTTATTCAAAAACAGAACTGACCGTGCAAATTCACAGTGCGAACAATCTTCAGAAAGTGCACAAACAGGCTGCTCGAACATCGTTTGTCAAACTCTGACAGACACTTGTCAATCTGCTCTGTGTAGTTGCACTCTCAAGTTGCGCACACGACTTCCGTTGCGTCTCCAGCTCTGGCGCGAGGTTTTGGAAGTTCCCCAAATCATGGCGCTGCAGCTTTAGCTTATTTAGTAGAAATACATTGGAAGGCTAACTAATTAGCTCGCAGAGTTTTGCAGCAGCTCGCGCGGTTGACCGCGCATACGTGGTGACCTGTGTGTTAGAAAAGACGTGATCTCAGACTGGCTGCACTGTACATCAATCAAGTGGCAAATGCCATGAGGACATCACATTTACTTTGAATGGCATGCGATCTACCGGCACTACCATTGACGTATTGGGCACCCCTGCTCTAAGAAGTTGGACGCCGACGAGACGGGGCCGCGTAACTAGTTAGCATGCCGGAGTCTCGTTCGTTATCGGAATGAACCAGACAAATCGCTCCACCAACTAAGAACGGCCATGCACCACCACCCACAGAATGGAGAAAGAGCATCAATCTGTCAATCCTTTCCATGTCCGGGCCGGGTGAGGTTTCTCCCGGCCGTCCCTCGTAATCATGGCCCCAGTTCAGAGAAAAACCCACAAAATAAAACCGGAGTCCTATTCCATTATTCCTAGCTGCGGCCTGCTTTGAACACTCAAACATCTCCACGTAATAATCGCGCAACATGAAATTCGTTGCCAACTCTTTTAATAATCGATTTTTATCGATTCGTTGTTGCAGCCCTAGTTAAGTGTCTTGCACAAGGACACATCGACATGCGACTAGCGGAGCCGGGGATCGAACCGCCAACCCTCTGATTGAAGGACGGCCCGGCTCTCTACTTAGCCACAGTCGCCCCTCATGAAAATGAACATAAAAAGATGCCTTGTTAATCACCCATTGCATTATAAAACATATAACCAGGGAGTCTCAGTTTGAGTGGTCTGCATTGAAACGTGGAGCGCAAGACAATATAGTCAGCTAAGTCCACCATGACAGCACAATTGTAATACTTTCCCACAATCATTATTTTTCTTTAACAACAAACAAGATTTTTGAACCTGTTGCAAACCCAGAATATGTACTTTTAAATATTGTGTTTTTCTGACATAATAATTGTTCATAATAATAGGGTTAATATAGTGTGAGACAATATAAATTAGCCTATGGTAAATGAACTTGCATTTGTGTTTTACCTTTCTATTCTTCCCACCATTCAAAGCGCTGTACACACACATTCATACACTGATGACCAATGCATGCAAAGCCTGCCCATCAGAATCTAAAGGAAATGCTCATTCACACACTCAGTCAGCGATGACACTGTCTTCAGGAGCAATTTGTGGTTCAGTGTCTTGCCCAAGGACACTTCAGTATGCAGACTGGAGGAGCCGGAATCAAAACCCTTCTCGCCCCTTCAGGTGTCCCCAATGGGACCATATCATCGGCGAAAGACAAATATTGTTTGATTCTGATTGTATTGTTTGCGAATTACACTTGTGATTATTATCATAGATTTGTTGTGGGATCGTTTAGTGTTGTATGAGGCCGATCAGTGAACGACATCTCTGGTCTCGCACAATGTACGTCACCAACATGGCCGTTACCTTGGCTTGCTAGCTAGTTAGCTAACTTAACTATATCCATGCACGAATGAAACGTGACCTCACCTAATGTGTTTTATCCAGCGACTCTTTTTATCTCCCTGGAAGCAAAAGATCGAGCAAGACTCGTTGTTTGTGTGTACATACTGGTATGAAACACACAGGCACAGTAGCCAGAGACGTCACGTATGCAGCTTTTTTGGGTGTGGTCTCTGTAATTGTGTATTTTCACAGTCTTATACTTCAACAGTTTTGATGTGCAAAGATTGTCTTTCTGAGTAACTTCTCTTCCCCTCTCTCAGTTGCTCTCTCTCTCTCTCCAGTCCGCTTGTCTCTGTCTCTCAGACCTCAGTCCTGACTGGTGCTACACTTCAGGTGGTTGATTAACGCATATATTTGTCGGGCAGTGTGGATTAGCTCTCTTAACGGGTCAGGTGATTGTGGGTAATAAGATCCCCTGACCCATGCATCACTATGCAGTTTTTTGGTTCCAGCTGCATTATTTTGAAACACTTGGCACTGAAACAGGAAGCTGTTCCTATTTCAGTCTGCTTCCAGTTTGTTTCACCAAAGACTGCTGATTTCTTCTCTTTGTATTCAAATGTTGCTCAGAGGATCTTTGTCTCTTTCTGCCTTTTAAATTGTCGGTCTAGTTGAACCATTGTACAACGTTTTGTTCTCCATTCTATTACACAACATGCCATCTATTAGTAAAGCTAGCTAAACGCATAAAAGACCATTTAAACAGACATCTGACTGGAACCAATCACGCTTTGTAGAAGGAGATCACAAAGTGGCATTCAAATGTGAACACTTTTCAGTGTCGTGTCACACAGTGCAGATCAGAAAGTGCTTTATCTGGAGGAGATAAGTGCATTGAGGGTTAAGGCCACACCATATACACGTTTGAAATGGGTAAGCCTTCACCCTCACAGAGGGCTGACAGGCAGAACTGAATTAACAATGCACTTGAGAGGCCTGGGATGGAATTCATTAGATAGTGAATACCAAAGATTTTGTCTGATAGGAATAGTTTGAATCATTGTAGTCATATCTTAAGCATGGCATGCTGGTTTAGGGCTGTGAGTTGTCAGACCACTAACAACTGTTGTCTGTGCAGATATAAAGAAGGATGCATACAATAGAATTGAGAATGAATACAATATTTGCCCTTAATTGAAGTGGTGTGTTTCAGGAGGAGGAGTTCTACCTGGTAAAGTGGAAGGGCTTCCCAGAGTCCGAGAACACCTGGGAACCCAAGAGGAACCTCAAATGCCCCAAACTGATGAAGCAGTTCCACTTTGACCTGGATCAGGAGCTGAGGCGCCACAAGAGACGCTGCACCCCTAAAAAACTGGATAAGGAAGTTGCCTCATTCCTCGTCCAAAAAGCCAAAGTTCGTAAGCATCTGCAGCACTGGGAGGCCCATTTGAACCAGACACGCAACCACCCAGGTCGCATTTATGTCATGAACGAAGTGGACCTTGAGGGCCCCCCAAAAAACTTCACATACATCAACAACTACAAAGTAGGCCAGGGCATTGTATTGGATGAGATGGCTGTGGGCTGTGAGTGTAAGAACTGTTTGGCGGAGCCCATAAATGGCTGCTGCCCTGGGGCCTCCCTGCACCGCATGGCCTACAATGACAGGGGGCAGGTCCGGGTCCGGCCGGGACAGCCCATATACGAGTGTAACTCCCGATGCAGCTGTAGACCCGACTGTCCTAACAGAGTGGTGCAGAAGGGCATCCAGTTCGACCTGTGCATCTTTAAGACGGAGAACGGCCGGGGATGGGGCGTCCGCACGCTGCAGCACATCAAGAAGAACACGTTCATCATGGAGTACGTGGGAGAGGTAGGACCTGATCAGAAACAGGTTTTCCTTCATTCTGTTCTGTCATCTTTCACTGTTTGACTTAACACAGCTTACTCATCTAAAGACCACAGAATGACATTTATGTCCCCACAACAGCCATCTGCTGACACAGTGTCATGTTAAAGTAGTAGTAGTATGACCACTATATGTCCAAAGCCAATCCTCTTTTATAGATGGATTGCTATTGGCAATAACTGTATATAACTGTACTGTAGCCCTTCTTTTGTTTGCTTCTGGTATGTCAAAGCATCATCAACCTTGTCCATGTACTTGACGACATAAAACATCATGGCTTGGGGTGTTACAAGAGAAGGTAGGACACAAAATGAAAAAAGTAGTATGAACGAACAGAGTTACAGTAAATGGTTAAACCCCACTGCTGGAAAATCCAAACAGTATGCAAAGAACAAACGCTATGGAGCTGAGGAGCTGCTGGCTAGTCTCCCTCGCTCATGCTATTAGATCAGGAGGATGAATTAACAATCACATGCTTTGTTTTCACATCCAAACACACACCTGCTACTATTGCACTGCTAGCTACCCGCTAGCCAACGTCAAGATGAGTCATCAAAGAGCTTTTAGTTTTACAGATTAATCGCATGGATTTTTTGCGATTAATCGCATTGTTATGGCAAAGTTCAATAATTAATTCAAAGGTAGTGTATTGTGCACTTTTATTTTAAAAGTACTGCTACATGAACAAAAGTGCAATAACATTTGGTTTGCAAACACTTTAAACAAATAAGGTTCTTGTTAACAGCAGTATTCCCTTTACACAGTAGCAGTTATATCTCTTCACTATCTGTGCTCAGTGTGTGACGTCATGTGAAACGTTCCACTGCTGTGCAACAGGAATACAATGTTTCAGCACGTTTCATCTAAATGTGTCTTCTGTCTTCAGTCAGAGCATGTGAATGCAGCTCTACTGTTCATCACTATAATGCTGTAACTCAGAGGTGATGATGGTTACCCAGCGATCAAAGAATAAAGACATTTTACGCACAATGTAGGTGTATTTTCCCTTTAACTCACGAGATGCAGGTAGCATGTTTTATACTTAATGTGAATTTAATTCATACTTTGTTGGCATCTTATTCTGAAAACCGGATGTTCCTCTGAAGAAACGGATGTTGTCTCACGTTAAATCTTTCTGCTAACTTTCAAAGTCCTTCGCTCGCTCCCGATCTGTGCCGTTTGAATGCGTTTACCGTGAATTTCAGCATATAGGTCACTAACGTGTAAGTGTCTGCTGAGTTGACCACGGAGACCTGAGTGTCTGCTAACTTTACCACAGCGATGTCCAGTAGTCTCCATTCCTCCACCGCTGCCAGTGAGCAACGGACTTTCAAAATAAGAACAGCCACACTTTTGACCGTTTACCTTTCGGCATTTTCTCTGTTAAAAGGTTGATGGCTAGCTAGCTGCTGTAGCTATACAAACGGTAGCTATCGTTACCCGCTGCCAGGACGAAGTCATCAGAGTATTGTAAAAAAAGTATTTCAATCGGTTCAGGCACCGAAAGGAAGCACCGAAATCTGCGTTGATTTTCGGTCCGGTAGGTACCGGTGTTACGTGCCTACTGGTTTTTGAACCTACTGGTTTCCCTTCCGTGTGTGTGTTGTGTTCGCTTAAAAGCAGCAGCTGTTTTCTGCCTCTGTCGCCTGATTCGTCACACATTCACAAACATATTGCTGGAGATCTATATATCACATCTTATATCAATTGCGGGGATTACGATTGTATAAGTGAGCACTACATCACAGCCACGTATGAAGAAATACATTGAAGAAAATATATTTATGGAAAGATCGCAACAACCTGGTTTCGAAACCTGTCCAGCAAAATAATAAAACTCCCGATGGCGGTCGCGCTACGCACTCCGCCACCTCCACTTTTTTACTTCAAAGGTATTCATTTACTTATTCATTAAGTCACACCTTGTCAATACCCAGGAAACGTTTTGGTTTAAGGTGAACTGAAACAACTGGTTACCTGGGGGCGTATCTTCGAACACTTCCAAATCTTTTTATCAACGCTTTTTCGCGAGGCTTTGCCCAGACACCACCCACGCATTTTGACAAAAACAAATGTACTTTTGTGACGATTATACAGTGACGTTATAGTGAAATACAGTGGCTCCCATTCCGACGGGGTTAGTTAAGCGATACATGTCGGTATCCACAGTATATTATAACAATGAAACCCCGTCGGAATGGGAGCCACTGTATTTCACTATAACGTTACAAGACACATACAATATGTAGAATGACCCTGTCAATCACTACGTCCATTTCTTCATTGTTTTGTGGATAGAACATTACTGATATTTCATTCCTCCTGTGGCTTAGTGTTCGCTAATGAGTATTTTCACAATAAAATCGTCACTGTATAATCGTCACAATACGTGGCTGTGATGTAGTGCTCACTTATACAATCGTAATCCCCGCAATTGATATAAGATGTGGTATATAGATCTCCAGCAATATGTTTGTGAATGTGTGACGAATCAGGCGACAGAGGCAGAAAACAGCTGCTGCTTTTAAGCGAACACAACACACGCACGGAAGGGAAACCAGTAGGTTTGAAAACCAGTAGGCACGTAACACCGGTGCCATATTGGCACCGGGTTTCGGTACCCAACCCTAGTGCTGAGGCCACTTTAGTTCTATACTTCTCTAGATGGATGGTTCTGAATTGTTTCAGAACATTGTTCTTTTTTTTTAACTGATATTTTTCATGTCCTGCTTCGTTTGCTTCAGATCATCACAACCGATGAAGCAGAGAGGAGGGGTCATGTGTATGACCGACAGGGCTCCACATACCTGTTTGACCTGGACTATGTGGAGGACGTGTACACGGTGGACGCAGCTCACCAAGGCAACATCTCCCACTTTGTGAACCACAGCGTGAGTGTCTTCAGACTGTCTGCTGTACTGCAGGCAGACCACACTCAGGTTCAGGTCTCTGTAACTGTGTGCATCTCAAAGCTTTAAAACGAGGCCTGTCATAATATGAGACAGTCAATATTTAATAATTAAGATAATAGAAGTCAAGTCAATGCCAGAAGTGATTATTTATATGTCGATAAATCATATTGGAGAGTATTTTACATGTGAGTCATGAGTCTCTAGCACGTTGTAGAGTAAAGGGTTAAACCTTGTTGATCGTGTAACTCTCAGTGTGTGTGCATAGCTCCTCCTTTCCTCAGCACACACACACTTTATAAATAAGCAGTTGTTTATGTTTATGAGCGTAGCATCATTTGAAAGCTCCTGACACGTGTTGTTTTTGCAGTGTAACCCTAATCTGCAGGTGTTTAATGTGTTCATCGACAACATTGATGAGAGGCTCCCAAGAATTGCTTTATTTTCAACACGGGCTATTCGGGCAGGAGAGGAGCTCACCTTTGACTACAAGATGCAAAGTAGGTGTCATTGATTGAGCAGATTTAACATTGGCATTAAAGGTACAATCTGCAGCATTGTATAGAAAATAATCCTCAGGGCCCACTAGAAGTGTGTATCTATATTTCTGTCCTTCTATTTAGCTGTTTGTGGGGTCAGAACCTTTGGGCACAGTGGGGGTGTAACCCTCAGCCAACAACAGCGCTCAAACACCTCTGAGTCTTGACACGAGTCACCCTTTAGCGTCGGTTCGAGTGTTTCATGTGCTTCAGTGTCTCTGCTGCTCTTCATCTCTAGTCACAATCTAGTCCTGTGTAATCATGTAGTCCTGTCCTGTAATCAGACACTCACATACTCACATATATGTGAGTCATCTAACAAGCAGCTGATTAGAGCCCAGTATCTGGACCGGTCAACTGAAGCTGACCAGAATATGATCCTTCCTCCACTAAACACACTGTGCTGGGAGAAGTATTCCCATCCTTTACTGCAAAAATGTAGTGGAGTAAAAAGTACAACATTCACCTCTGAGATGCAGTAGAAATCTGATTCAAATGGAAATACTCAAATCTGTAGTTCAGTACAAAATGTGTGTAAATGTACCTGTAGTTAAATTCCAACAATGGAAGGAGTGACACTGGTATTACAAATTCATGTCAGAACATGCAGTTCCCTACAGCCAACATGCTGTATTTCAACTGTTTTCATTCCACACAATGGTACAAGTTACAAGATTAGCAGGGTTTTGTTGTTTTTAGTGGAGTTTAAAGAGCAACTAAATGTACTTTTTTGAGTGTTTAGGTAAGTTATGTGTACGTCATCTAGACAAACATGGTGCACCACACTCCTGAATTACAGGGCACCATCACACTCTTAGCTGTCTGATCTCTACACAGATTGTGTTTGTAGTCAGAGTGGGCTGAGCAGTCACGCTGGAGCAGTCTTTGGTTGAATGCAGGTAAAGAGTCCGTGTGGAGAGAAGA
Organism: Pholis gunnellus; assembly: GCF_910591455.1. NCBI lineage: Eukaryota > Metazoa > Chordata > Actinopteri > Perciformes > Pholidae > Pholis > Pholis gunnellus. Next base: position 24,398,550 of record NC_136536.1, on the reverse strand, counting down.
AGAGGCCACCGGCTATCGTCTGTCTTGTAAACTGGAAACATTCCGGTCACCTCTTAACTCCAACTCCAGTCTCTCTTCTCTAAATGAATGGGACTGTAAACAATGAGCAGCGCAGGTAACAGGAAGTCTTGGCCTGGATATCAGCTGACTCCACCATAACAAATAGAGGCTTCTTCAGGCCCACAGCTGGTCTTCTCATGCTAGTCGTCTATATACATTTGTGAAGGGGTCGTGTTCAAGCAAAGTCAAGTTGCTGGCTTTTCAACTGAGCCTTCTGTTTGTTTCCAGTTGATCCAGTGGACACAGAAAGCACTAAAATGGACTCCAGTTTCAGTGTAGCAGGGCTGCCCAGCTCCCCCAGGAAGAGGACTCGAGTGGAGTGTCGGTGTGGATCGGACTCGTGTCGGAAATACCTGTTCTGACAAAGGACTGCTGGGAACGCATCACTCTCTTCTGCGTGCAGATGGACACAATTGTACAGATTTGTATATGAATTTGTAATTTCCTTTTTGTTTATGAAAGCTGAAATTCACCATTAACTTTTTAAATGTGAACATGACGAACCCTTCCTAGATGAAAACCACAATCCTTGGACAGAATGGAGAGCCTCTTGTTTCCAGTGAGCGTGTATATTAGCTCGAGAAATGTATTCTACCAGAACATGACTATTTGCCGAAGTCTTTTCATCACCGTTAAATGATCATTCCAGTTTATTCCAGATTTATGCTACCAGAGAAAACGTTATTCTCTCTCAGTGTAGTCGCTGAGATCTGGGAACACAACCACATCATCAAAGCACCACCAGCAGGTCTGAGACAAAACTGAGAAAACATCCGTCACAGTTTACAGACACCCACTTCCTGCTTCAGCTTTGACCTACTGTCCTTACTGTAGTGTGCTAGCAAGTCCAGTCCAGCCTCTAGAGAAAGACTTTTAACTAATCCGGATCAGTGTGACCTTCTGACGGCTCGTCTTCACCTCCTGGGATTCTTTTTGTGCTCACAGATCTCCGTTATTAACTTGGTGGGTGCGATGTCAGAACTAGTAGACATAATGGACAAAAGTATCAAAATGAGATCCAAGTTGTAACAGTCTGGAATGATGCATAGCTTTAATGGTCCACTTCACCCTGTGTTGATGTCCTGAACGGTTCATACCTGAGTTCCAGAATGTCAACACTGAGCTCAGAGGACATTTCATCAGTAACTCAGCTGCTCCTCTGTGTTTTGTTACTTCGATCGACTTAAATGATCAAACATGGGTCACAAGAGGCTCAGGACCAACAGGTACCACACTCTACTGAAATAAAGGGCCAGTGCTTGGTTTGCTCATACAGAACAGGCTGTTCTCGTACCATACACAATGTACAGTATATCCCCAATCGCTCCCATGACGACTGATCGAAGAGAACTCAGCAGGTAAATCTATCTGCATGGCCACCAGGGAAAAGACCAACAATGTCTTAGTGATTATGGTGAAGAGATGAGATCATAATGAGGTTTTTTATCTGTCACTCTTGTGACTGTACAGTATGTATTTTGTGGTCTTTTACAGTGTTGGTATTTAAACGCTGTGGTTGTTTGTACTTCAGTGCTTCTTTATAGGTGGAGAACAAAAACAATGTAAATAAATGGATCAAAGATAACTGATGCTTTCATGTTTTGATTGTATTTTAACTTTTTTTTTTTAATTATTTCATTTATTTATTTTCACGAGTGCTGGATATGGAGAGACCAGGGACTAAGTGTTGGTATTGAAAAAGGAAACAGCAGTGAAACAAGTGCCACAGAAACATGAAACCGGCTTTAAAAATGACATTTCTTTAGATGACGGTCTTTAGATGACATGATAGCCTTTCATCATGTTACTCTTTTCAGGGTCTGTTCTTTCTTAACATGGACAGTCGTTTTATCTTTCACTTGTCCTTGTGTTTTGGCATGGAGGGGAGGGTAAGAGAAGCTGCATATCAATCACCTTTAATGCCTGTTTCTGGTCAGTACCCATGTTTCCCTTTTTATGCCCAATTTTATATTTCAATTCCAAAGCGTACGGTCACTGTTCCAGCTCCATATGGAGAGGGCGGAGTTCATTTTCAAAGTGTGTTCCACACGTTTTACCACTAGATGGTGCTTTTGAGCTGCTATAGCTGTCGGACACGTGATACAGAACATGTTTGAGTTTCCTCCTGATACAGAACTCTGTTCTAACAACACGTTGTTCTGCTTCATATCAAGAAATACGTGAACTACTCAAACTACACTTTCTCTATAAAACAAATGATGGAAAAATAAAACGCATAAAAGTTGATGTGATGTTTTTCAGACAGGGAGAGCAGGTCCTCCATACTGGAACTAAATCATCATTCCACCAACACTTTTAAATGTGGCTCATATGAGTTTGAGTACAAACCAAGTTCCTACATTCAAGCACACTCAGTCATGTAGCTTCTGCCTCAGCCCAAAAACATGTTTCTTGTTGTTCATGAAAATGCATTGTTGGTTTCTCCACCACAATCATCTGATAGAAGCTATTTAAATAGCATCTCCAGCTCCTCCACAGTCAGTGTAAGTCCATTGGATGTTTCAAGGTGTCACATCACACATCCACATTGGCTTCCAAACTCGTTGTGAATCCTGCTGCTGCATCCAGGTGTTAAACTGAGAATAAAGGAGAGCAGAAAGAAACGTTCCCTCTGCAGCAGGATGTGAGAACAAACTGAGCACTTCAATCATTCTGCACAGTGAAGCTCAAACATCCAAACGAGGTGACAGCTTTTTTACCGGAGGAGGGCTTTCAGTTTAGAAGTCAAATGAAACATACTGAAACATACTCGTAATGTTGACATTAGTCATAAGAAGTAGCAATAATGAAAATGCAAATAGTGGCCTTCATAGAACTCTGATCTATGAAACTGTTCGAACTGCAGAGTCATACAGTTCTCCTTAGAACAGTAGCTGATGTTCCTGTTTGGTCCAAGTCACCAGCAGAACATTCTGACAATAATGAGATCATTCTCACATGATTAAAAAATAACTACATACATTTCTTTCACAACTACAAGATGAGTTTGTTAGTTTGAGGTTTATATGGGGAGGTAGATGTTTTAGATGTTTAGATGTTTTAGATTCAATTACCAGCTGCTTTGAGAACATTCCCAATTTCAAAGCAGGCGCATTTCAGTTAGAAGAGTTACAGACCTCCTAATTTACTGTTACAGTTCAATGATACCTCTCTAACCACCAGGGGCGGTTCACAGAACATGTGGACATTATAGGCTTAGTCCCTCCCCCAAGATTCTTTATGAACAAGCTCTATTTTGATGCTTTTAGAATGCATGCTGGCACCTTCTTTGGGTTGTATTTGATGTACTTTTTATGAACAGTTTGTCTCAACAGGATTTGGAAAAACTTGTCCGTGCATTCATCTTCAGTAGACTGGACTCCTGTAACGGTGTGTTTACAGGTCTCTGTAACAAGTCAATCAGAACGCTGCAGCTCGAGTCCTCAGTAAGACCAAGAAAGTGGATCACATCACTCCAGTCCTGAGGTCTTTGCACTGGCTTCCTGTCCAACAAAGAATTGACTTTAAAATGCTGCTGTTGGTTTATAAAGCACTGAATGGTTTAGGGCCAAAATACATCTCTGATCTGCTGCTACCTTATGAACCATCCCGACCCCTTAGGTGGTCTGGGACCGGTCTACTTTCTGTTCCCAGAGTCAGAACTAAACATGGTGAAGCAGCGTTCAGTTGTTCTGCTCCACATATCTGGAACAAAGTCCAGAAAGCTGCAGGTCTGCTGAGACCCTCAGCTCCTTTAAATCCAGATTGTTTGCTACCTTTAATTGAACCACATTCAAGGATATTAATCAATTTCCTGCATTTCTCTTCTGTATTTCATTTCTTACACTGCTTTTAGTGTTTTAATGACTGTTTTTAATGTTTCAATGAATGTTCTTACGTGTTTTTAAATCTCCTTTTCTTTTGCCTCATGTTTTGATGCTTTTAATGGTTTTATGTGAAGCACTTTGAATTACGTTCTTGTTGAAATGTGCGATAAAATTAAACTTGCCTTGCCTTGTCATGAATACTTTCACACAGAACGTGATCATGATCCATGACCCTAACATTTGCACCTTGAATAAGGCATCGACCAATCACGTTGTGTGAAACGGACATATTCAAATCATACACTATAATGTCAACAACACGAAGGCTCCGAAGTACGAACCAAGACAACAAACTTTATCACTCATTTCAAGCTAAATAAAGGCATTGCAGACCAGATCCACTCCTTCCATTCTTACCTTTCACAATAAACGCACTAGACATATACACTCAGTGGCGGGCCGTGCATTTTATACCTGGGCCTTCACTGCTGAAATACCACCTTATAACCACATGATGGCGCCACAGCTAGGGTTATTATTCGTTTCTTGGGCTGTAACTATATAACGTTACGTATTCGCAGTGTTGGGCCGTGCATTTTATACCTGGGCCTTCTGTGCTGTCCTACTACAGTTGAATTACCTCCTAATAACCTCATTATGATGCATCAATCCAGCAAACCTGCAGCGGATCCACGCATTCCACCACACAAGAGCACGAACCATTCAAATACTATTCATACAAACGACACGATGGACAAATGAACAGTATAACGTTACTATGTAAAAAAACAAACGCAGTTTGTGACTTACCGAAACTTAAAGAGTTTAATCCCAATACATCGTTTTAGTTCCAGTAAGAAGTCCTTCTCGATTCATGGAGCCAGTGATGACAGTCGAGCCTCCCCAGTTGTATTTCGCCGGTCTGCAGCGGCAGGTTCGCAAACATTTCTTAATGACTGTGGTCAAGTATTACAATACTTCTTAATTTCTAATCAGTCACTGACATTCTCATTGTTGTAATACTGTCTTTAGTTAGTCATAGATATTGGTTACTTTTGTGTTTATTCAGAACAAAAGACAGAAAACAATCTGGTCTGAGGTCAGTACGAAAAGAGAGTCATGAATCAGCATGGTGATTGGTCCTGTCAGAGCTGCTCCCAAAGCTTCTTGGATGAGAAAGTAGGCCAGACTGTTGTTCAGTGTGTCCTCAGTAAAAGCCAACCATCCAGCCAGGAGAGTGACTGCCTCACCTCATGTGGCAGGGATTGATTTGGATTTGCTGGATTTGTGGAGGATCAGGACTTCCTGATCTCCAAGCGAAGACACACAGGTGGTTGAGGTCAATGAAAGGTGAACAAGCCAGATAGGTTGTGTTTAGTCAACTGAAGCCACAGTGCTGGTCAGGTAGCTTGATATCACTTCATGTATAGCTCCTATTAACCTGACTGAATGATGGGCTGTGTTATATCTGCATGTATTTCATGATCAAGACAAATCAACTAAAAATATTTATAGATCGATTCATGTTTTCTTTCTTTCTTTGTTTGTTTGTTTCTTAATACAATAAGAAAGTTTGAAGTTTGGTGTTTATAATGTTTCTCTTTCCCTCTTTATACTGGCAATGTTAGCATTAAAAGAAGCAACGTATCCTCACACAACTGGTCATATAATCTCTTTTAAAAAGTAAATCCTACTAAAGTCCAGCAATTTCAGCTCGTTATAAGCATACAGTCTTTTCAAAATAAACTTCCATCTTAACAGGAAACTACATAGTTAGGTTTAGACAACACAACTACTTAGTTAGGTTTATACAACAACACTACTTAGTTAGGTTTAGACAACACAACTACTTAGTTAGGTTTATACAACAACACTACTTAGTTAGGTTTAGACAACCAAACTACTTAATTAGGTTTATACAACAACACTACTTAGTTAGGTTTAGACAACACAACTACTTAGTTAGGTTTATACAACAACACTACTTAGTTAGGTTTATACAACAACACTACTTAGTTAGGTTTAGACAACCAAACTACTTAATTAGGTTTATACAACAACACTACTTAGTTAGGTTTATACAACAAAACTACTTAATTAGGTTTATACAACAAAACTACTTAATTAGGTTTATACAACAACACTACTTAGTTAGGTTTATACAACAAAACTACTTAATTAGGTTTATACAACAAAACTACTTAATTAGGTTTGTACAACAAAACTACTTAATTAGGTTTATACAACAACACTACTTAATTAGGTTTAGACAACAAAACTACTTAGTTAGGTTTATACAACAACACTACTTAGTTAGGTTTAGACAACCAAACTACTTAGTTAGGTTTATACAACAACACTACTTAGTTAGGTTTAGACAATCAAACTACTTAGTTAGGTTTAGTAAAAGATCATTGTTTGGGCTAATATAACTACGGAAGTATCGTCACATGCAAGTTATGTGACAAATAAATTAACATTGACTTATCGTTCCTCATGGGGAACGAAAAGCTGTCCCCTGGTTTGAAAGACTGTTTTTTGTGTGACCCATGACCCCTACTGTTTGCATTGTGGTTTGTGATTACGTGGATCACATACAAAATTATTTTGTGGGATATCTATGAAGTACAGTGCGTTATATTTCATACTAGGTATCGCTATGAACGCTGGATGAGAACTACCTGAAAGGAGTTAAGGTGTCATTTGAAGTGTAAGAGCTAAAAGCAGTTTGAATCAGTTAATATGTATTCACTAACATGTCAGTTCATGTCTGAACTATGAAAGCAGTAGACTTGTCATTTGTGAAGTGAGCAGTGGAAGGAGTTAAAATGTCAGTTTACTTGTGTACACTGTGAATACTTGTAGTGTCAGTTGGTATGAAAGCAGTGACAACTGAAATGTTAGTTGAAGTATTGAACAACTTTCTTTCCCCATGAATACTTCAGACAGTGTGTTGTGTAGATTCCCCTGAGTAACACTGGACTGTCTCTGTAATAAAGTGTTGATGTTTTTAGAGGTAAGTGAGGTTTTTGTAGTTTTGGTGAACTGACCAAGTTACAGAGTGGAACGATGGTGTTGACCCATCATACTCTACCATACCATCATCATCCTCATTAAGCTTCCAAAACTGTACATTAAAAGTATGGTCTGTGTGCAAAATATGCAAAATGTGTTTTTAAAATCGATATACCATCACACCCAGGAATTCTGGGAAGACCCTGCCAAATAATAATTAAACATTAAGTAATCATAATAATGTTCTGATCATTTGAAATGAAATTTATTTTCAATACAAAATCAACAACAAAAATCATAAATCGCCAGAGACATGCGTAATAGCTCAAACTTTTTTTTTTAATAATACAGAACAAACGGAAACCGTAGCGTCTGACTTGCCTCCGTGGTCAGAAGAAATTCCTTTCACATACTTCAAACCTTTTGGTATTTTTTATGTATGATGTTGGCTTCAGGATGCACTGAGACGAAATGAACCTTCTACCTTTAGTGTTCTACTTTAAGGGAAAAATGAAACCTTTTGCAGAGAATTCATAGGCCTGGCCCTCTCTCTATGACATTGTTTTATTGAGTTATTTCCAAAGAAATGCTGTATATAGCTGCTGTGATGTCTTGTTATTGTGATTTCTGTTACTGTGTGTGTTTACCATGGAACAGTAACAGACTGGTTTGGACATTCACTCGTCAAACTGGTATCTGGCTCATTTACTGCTGTGGCCCAGTCACACCAGCACTCACACCACATTCTATTCTTTCCTACCAGATTCAACTTTGGTGAACTTCTTTAAACAAACTCTAGTTTAGCTAGCTTAACTCGCCTCTGGTGCTGCTTCACGGTCTTTCTGATGTGACCAGGCCAATAGAAAGCCAATCTTTGAGACAAAAGGTGACGATTAAAGGATAACTCCAATTGATTATAACTTGGGTTTGACGGACAAAACAATCAGTTAGATGTTCAGACAGGTTGGGAACAAACCAACAGTTTATCTGAACCACTTTATATGGAGGTCACGCTGAATGTCAGTAATAATATGTTGAAGCAGGAAGTGGGATGTGAACTGTGATGAATGTTCACAACAGGCGGTTTGAGTCCTTCCAACTAACCTGTTGGTTTGTTCCCATCCGGCCTGATCATGTGACCGAGTCACTGTGTTCACAGATCTCAGTGTTCGTGTCACTGATCGATGAAGAAGACCCAAGGAAAATCATTTGCTGTTATTCTTTAAGGAAAATAACAATTTTGAGTGCTGATTTGATGTGAAAGTGTTTTGTATGTACAATTCTTGGTTATTTATCATCATGAAAATTAAGTTTGAAAGGCTTTTTTATGTATCAACTCTTCAATGAAACATTCAGAAAGAGACAATGTATGCGATCACATTTGGCCTGACTTTATCTCAAGCTCTTTTTCCTTCATTATCCCTAAATATGTACAAAAAATCCAGTCCAATTAATAATAATCTATTACATGTTTTACAAAAGGGACCTTGAGTAAACTTCATTGGTTTGAAAACACAATCGGATCCTTGTGTCACCATGAGCAATACTGAGGAAGCATTTGCAGGAATGATATCTTCATAATGCATGTATCTGGTCAGTATTTTCCTTCTCATGTTCCTGGTTCATCCATGTAACCATCATCTTACTCATACACACAGTCATACCTGCCAATAGAAACACACACACACACACACACAGTAAAAATATGATGATCAGGAACTCTTCGGTTGCATTTCAAAGTTGGTTTGCTGTCAATATAATACACACTAAATAGTACAGAGGTCACAGTACATTTACAAAAGATAATCTGCCTGAGGCAACTAAAAAAGCACTGTCAGGCCTCTCCAGCATCATCCACACGTTTCTCTGGCTTAGTCTCAGAAATGAAATGAAAGACCAGTCGTTTTCCCTTCTTCTCTCAGGTTGATGTCTGAGAGGAAAACAACTGTGAAAACGCCTTCATCCCGTTTCACATAATCTGTCCATGACTCCAGTTCCTCCAGGTTTGGATGGGAAGAGCAACAAGTCTTCCAAATGTCACTAGTGTACACAGTGTTCTGTTTCCTCCTCGAATGACTTCAGTGCATACAGAAGAGACACGTGTCTACTCTTTGTTGCATTGGTTGGATGTTTTTATGGAGTAAGGCCATAATTCTGAAAATAAAAACAAAATTAGCGGTTCTGTGTGGCATGCTGTTGTCGGGTGTGTCAGAGACAAAGGAGCACCTCAAACCCTTAAACACCATGTTCTATCAAGCTTAAGGACTGTGTCATGTTTTCACACATTCACTGACAAACTACAATCTCTGTGCCCTGTTCCTTTCTTCCACCTGAACTCCACTTCAAGCTAAGGTTCTTTTTTTAAGAGAGATACAAGAAAGAAGCAGTTAATCAATTTGAAGGTTTGTGCAAAAATAGAGCAGTAGATGTCCTCGTATCTTCAGAGCTGTGTGTGTGGTAACGATGAGTTCGTTTCTACTGTACGATCAAACGCAACAAGATAGTGACTCCAGATTTATCTTGTAATCTAAGATTTCATGCCAACCATCTTGGCTCCATTTTGAACAGCTTAGTTGTACTGTGACGTCATGATAGGGACAGCTGTGCTAAGAAATTGTATTGACTATCAGTTTTTAACACTTTTGATGGAGCAAGTGAAAATTTGAAAATTTGGACTTTGGACCAAAAAAATAAAATAAATTCAGAATTTGGATTTATTACCTCTCATATTGATTTGCATCATCAAATATCAATGCTATGAATGGGTAAAGCCGATTTTCCAGCAGTATGTGATCCCTGATGGCTGACAGAAGATGGATGTGAATACGTTCTTGTTTGGGGGAGACAGTCTCTGTGTACTGGTTGTATATTTGAACAGATCTCTTGATATCTAATGTTGAAAGAAACCGTCCCTCAACCAGTGATTCAGTGATTGGAGAGCTAGCTGCACTTCTCATTGCCCCCTTACATCGTCCATAGCAGTTCTCTGTAAAAGTTGTGTTACAGATGTTACTTAAGATGTTTGCCCTCAGGGAACATTCTAAGGAAATAAAGTTTTGTATCGAGGTGTATTCCAAGCCTGAAGTCCTCATAGTATGTTTTCTGTTGCACGAGTGAGCAACGACAACAAAGCGCTTTAGGCTGCCATCACTGGCACAGATGGAAGTTTAGTGTTTTACACTGACAAACGGAATGAAAATATGCCAAGAGGAAAATCCTGTCAGTTAAGTCACATTCTTTACTCAGATACCTACATTTACTTTGCAGTCTCATTTTACTTATTAATCTATCCATCCATTGCCTCTTCTCCTTCTCGTGCAATAATATATATATATATATATATATATATATATATATATATATATATAACAGTTGGGATTTCAATCAAGATCTGATTCCTGCTGGGCTGTTAGAGATCACTCAGGCGAGGAGGTAACTTGAGATTTCATACAGGAATCCTCGTCACGTAGCTGAGATTAACAGGAATGGTAAAGACTAAAGGTCCAGTAACACCAGCATTTGATATGGCTGTATTTCAGAGTGAAATCGGTTGCTTTCAATGGATTTAATGTAGTCAAGAGATCAACACATGGAGGCAGAATAAATCCACACACGTCTTTTGTGAACTTGACACACTAATGTGATCGGCTGATAGGTAGAAAACTGTCTAGACATCACAGCTGTGTCTCCTTCCAGCTTCATACAACCCTCCTCTGCTAAAGTACTAACTAATACACTGAGAATTACAAGCATACGGAAAACATGTTTCAGGTCACATGATCAATGTGGTAACACATACATTGCAGCTCTACTTTACTGGTTTAAATGGACGGAGCTCTGTCATCAGACATTTGTACTGAACAGTGAAGGAAAGCTGTCGTTTTCTTTCATAGACTTCAGAGGAGAAGTGACAGAAACAAACAGGAAAAGCTAACTTTTCTGTTTGTACATGACGACAAAGACAAATAAAATGTATTCAATACTGATTCCAATCCAATTGTCAACAATTACAGCATGTACATACATTCATAAGTGAATTCTCTGCTGCAGAAACACAAGCTGCTCTGATAGAAACAGAACGGGCACATAACAGTGGATCGTCTGTGGCAGCTATGACGGAGACACTGAAGGTGTTGTGTTCCGCTTTGGACAGGTTCCTTTTTTGTTCCATTGTGGGAATTTTTGAGGGCGTTACAATTTAAACTTCACAACATTCAGATGCTTAACATAGTGTAAAGTCAATTAAGTGCACTAGGTAGCCACTGGGACGCTATTGCAGCATAGCTATTGGAGATCTGTCAGGTAAAGAAAATCTGAGCTTCTAAGAGAAGCATTTTAAGCAAATGGGCACTTTGTTCAGACTCACACCTCTGCTTTTTATCGCTTCTTCTCTTTTATCTTCAAGTGACGCACAGAATTAAAATAACACGTGTATCAGTAGTTTCTGCAGTTTGAGAAATAATATATAACATGAGACCGCAGAAGATTCATCATCATGACCATAAAAGCCGGTGCCTATTACTTGTTGGTGTTTCTGTCACTGATGCGTTTGCTTCAGACACAATAACATTATGTTCCTCATTCAGGGAATTCACATCATTACCAACTTAAGATCAGTTTCAACCAATCACACCATCTTCTGAGTCAATGATATTCATGAACTCTTTGAGGTTGCCTTTCTTTCCTCTACTAAGTTCAAGAATCCAGTGTCCACAGAACCCCCCCCCCCATGTACTAAAACTTAACAGAATTGATTTTAAAATAATTTTCAGGCCAGAATGTGACATAAGTTTACATGGGTAAACAGCTGAACAAGAGGGTGTCTTTGGATAGAGTGAAAGAAAACCAAAACCTCACGGACCCCTGGAATTATTTTTCTTCCAACAATGTTGTCAAGTACCAAAAATTGAAGACTTATAAAACAGGTGCAGTCAGGGGTCATCCCTGTGGCTTAGGGGTTAAGACGCTGAACAGCAACATCCTCTGTTCAAATCAGTCCAGGGACCTTTGTTGCATCTCTCTCTCTGTCTCCCTCCAGTCCTCTCGTCTCTAACATTATCTGCCTTTGCTAACTAATCCAGCATGTTAGGGAAATTTAGACTAGAAAACTTGCTGCTTTGTCCTTAGGAATCTTTTTGTCACCAAACCAACTCAAATATCCTTTGTGTCAATCCGAGACTTTTCTATTTGGCCATTTTGGCATTCTTTATGAAGCATCTCATGTAATTTGTTGTTTGTCTGGCTTGGTTTCCACGATGACTGCATTATTACTTGCATGTGTTGCAATTTAAGTATTTTTCTCTTGCTATCGTGTATGCTTTTTGAGAGAAAAGAGGTTGGTAGATGGAAATACATGCTTACCATTCCAGTGTTTTAACCATTACACTCACTAGTTTGCACCCACTGCTTAAAAGTAGCTTGCATCGAATCAAATGTCACATTAGCTCAGGCAAACACTCCCCCAACGTCAGTCGGCTGCCCCTTGGTTTTTCTCCATGTCTCGCTCATCATCTCTGCTTACATGACACAATAAGGCTCTCGTGGCAGATGAGGTTTAGTCCTGCAGCAGGCTGGTAGGTGGGAAAGGAGCCCTTTCTTCAAGTCTTTGTTAAGGAAGAAACAGACAATAGGGTTGACCCCGGCTTGAGTGAAACTCATCCACACGGTGGTGGAGAGGTATCGGTGTGGTATTGTGCAAGCCTTGACAAACACCCTCCAATAGCAAGCTACTATGTAGGGAGACCAGAGCACCAGGAACAGCAGGGTGATCACGTAGAACATCCTGCCAAGCTGCTTCTCCGCTTTGAACTCCACCATGCCCAACAGGCGCCGGTTCTGGTTGTGCAAGTTCTGCCGGATTCCCAGCAGAGTCGGCGGCATCGGGCCCCTGCCAAAGCCCGCAATCCAGTTGGCTGCCGCTTGGCCAGTGGCCCCCGGCCCGTGGAAGGTCCAGTTCTGACTGATGGCCGGCACCATCTGGACCGGCTTCATCTTACGGTGCTTGTACTCAAAGAGGAGTAACTTCATGTAGACAACATGTGTGGCTAGAATGAGCACAGCCAGCATTAGCATGAAGCCCAGCGTATCATTAGCCTTGAAGTAGCGATGCTCAAAGATGCACTGGTCCTCCTCGCGAATGAATTTGTAGGTGCCCACGTCAAAAACTGGCGGGAAAGCCATTGCCACCGACAGTGTCCACACCATGCACACCACTGCCACACATGTCCAGAACGTCATGCGTTTCGAGTAAAAACGGTGGTGTGCAATGGCCATGTAGCGTGTTACGCTGATACAGAACAACATGAAGGCGGCATGGAAGCAGAAGAGCACTGCCATGAAGGCCACCACCTTGCAGCTCAGCACGCTGTAGGTCCAGGCTGAGCCGTTCTTTATAGACACCAGCACGAAGGGGAAGCAGATGGCTGAGCGAATGGTGTCGGCCAGGCACAGGTCCAGCAGGAAGTAGTAAGGTGCCTTGTGCAGGGCTCGGTCCCGCAGTACGAGCAGAGACACCACCAAGTTGCCCACCAGGCTGATGCAGATGATTATCCCCAGCAGCACCAGTTTGATATAGGTAGAGACAGCCGAGGACGGGCTCTCTGCTACCATACCTCCTGCCGTAGCCACCACTGCTGCTATGGGCCCAGCCGGCCCTTCGCTACTCTCGTTTCTATTCGCCATCCCGAATGCCCCCCCACCCATACCAACTTTTCTTCAAACACCAAAGCCACCACTCCTTCGCCGCCTCCTCCTCCGTCTGCTGGTCGTTCCTCCGTCCTCGTGGTTGCTTCCTTTCCGTAGTTCACGAGGAACAGGAACACCTCAATCCACATCGCCCCATTTCGAGAAGGGTCCCTTCGTTGGTGTATTATGTCGTCACCTCCTGATCCGCTCCAGAAGCCTGAAAACAATTGGAGAAGACAAATAATTAGGAGTTTGGATAGATTTCTGTTACGTGTGTGTGGAGAGTCATTTCAGCCATTCAGGTAGTACCACACCAACATTCTGAGAACACTGCTAACTCAACCTAAACATTTCTAGCAAGGAGTCCTAGCCTAGGAGGGATTTAGGAAACATCTCAGAGCAACTCTGAGCAAGGGATCTCAGTGAGGAGGTGAGGGTGACCATGTTGCTAGGTATGAAACATTGTTTAAAAGGTGTGAGGGATTGATGCAATCTTAGTGATAATGGGCATAGAATGGACAGTGAAATCAAAAGGCTTAGTCATATAATTTAGTCTCTACTAAGACACGGTGTAATTATCAATACTATTTTATGTAATGAACATCTCTTGAATAAATTGAGAGCCATACTTTAAAAGAAGAATACAGAATGTTAGAAAACACAGGCCTACTTACACAGTAACGCACATGCTGATAGTTGTTATATTCATTCGTTTATGGTTATTCATCATGCTGGTGATTTTAGTATGTAATCTATTTCATGACGTCATTCAGCGAGAATATTTCTCCTACTTCTTAGTCTTTCCATTGTTTTCTCAGAGGAGTCAGTCATTTCATAGGACGGTAAATTTCTGTTTATATTTTTTACCAATTGTTAAAATATGCTTCTAGCTTGAATAAACTCCAATCGTTCAATTACATATTTAAAGTGCTTTGATCTGTGAACAGTCATCATTGAGGTGTTACATCACATTGCACCCTCACCTCTTTTTAAAACTGCACATATCTGTTTTTTGCCCACTTGTGCCCAGCACTCCACAAAACACAGAACATCTTGCATCCAATTGACATATAATGGCCTGATGAAGTTGAAATGGCAAACAATCATTAGGAATGTCCACCTGATGAATGTAGGTCCAATATTTACTCTCACTTGTTTTTTTGGTCTCCATCAACTCCTGAGGAAACATCTGTCTGCTTAGCTGCTAAATGCTCCGCTGTGTTCACCAGCTAGAGTCTCACTGAGTCGCTCTGCTGTTCCATGCTGGGCTGGTAGAGTACAGTGACTTTATCACAATCCAAATATTGAAACCCCGGCATGGCTATAAATTAATGTGGAAATCATTTTACAATATGCTCAGTGGCAGCCTGTAAAAGGAGGTTTTAATGTGATGCACATAAAATATTAAAAGTAGAAAATAAGAAATACCTAATGCGGTCTAACTGACCAACATTTCTGTAATATATTGTGAGATGATATTTTTTATAATGAAAGATAACTGAGTATACTACACTATAAAGTTGCCTCATGTTACTCAGATCTACATCAGTGATATCTCTAAGCTTTAGTAAGCAAACTACTTTTTAGGAGCACTTTGATGATCCACAAGCACTTTGTTTAAGAAGGCTGACCCCTGAAACCTTAGCCTCAGTTATAGGACTGTTAATTGATAGGGATGGAAAAGCTGAACGATGAAAAGCTTAGGAAGCAGAGCTTCTACAGTGCTGCACTGTAACAGAGGTTAGTAAGTAAACCCTACCTACATTTGTCAAACCAACCACTAAAGGATTTATAGTTGTGCAGTAAGGAGTTACATTGGCGCTTTGGAGCCTACACATGGAGCCGCAGTAAGAACTGTGATTGGTCAGCACAGCTGTCGCAAGGAGTGTACAACTCCAACATCCATTAAAAGCTACACGATTATTCTTTCCTGGGTTAAGATCTCATGTGCCAGGTCAGTGTGCTCCGGATTTAGAGCAATCCTATACAGTGGACTGTTTAATGTAGACAAATGTGACAGTTTGACAACATGTTCTGATTCCTCCTTAAACCGACTAAATTGTGAAATGGAAGAAATTGGTCTACAAAGGCACTGCTTCACATTGAGTGATGCGCTGAGCACGTCTGAACTCATGACATAAACATACAAGACCCGTTCCCAAAGTGGAGGATACTCAGACATAGAACTCCAAAGGAAACAACTACAGCACTTCAAACCCTCACAGGTTCTGTGAGACTGTGCCATAAGGGAAGAGCAGCTATTCAGTGAAACAAATCAAGAACAATTTGTGTACATCAGTGGCTCAGGACAGACAACCAAAGTTATAGTTAAGGGTGCATAATATGAGATTAAGAGCCTTATATTGCGTCTCAACAGCTTTCAACATGGCCACGTCTGAGCCAGTGTCTCATAGGTAATGGTGCTAACAGCGCTAACAGTATAAGCTTTGTGCTGACAGAGCTAACAGGGTTGACTTGAAGAGGAACAGAAGGGTGGGTGCTACGCTATCAACTGTTGTATGTGTACAGATTGTAAAGCCCTCTAAAAGAAATTGGTGATTTGTGATTTTGGGCTATACAAAATAAGTTGAATTGTATCGTATCGTGACACATCTATCGTGATACGTATCGTATCGTGAGGTGCTTGCCGATACACAGCCCTATTTTTCACACATGCCAAAGAAGTCTTTAGTGCTCAGAAAAAGGGAAAGTTTGAACAGTTCAAAGACAACTGAACAACTGATCAGTTGATGAAGACTCTGTAATATGGTCAAAAGCTCCAAAGCTGAGGAGGTGGACCTTGAGTGGAGATGTTTTGTCAAATGCCATGTGTTTGGAGGATACTGCTGGGCGTTTTCTCATTTCCAGCTAGAGGTATGTTACCCTCAGATAGTACTATTACTACCTTCACCCAAGTACTGAAGTGAATTCAACTTAATGTGTTCTGCTGCCATCATTGAAAAATGAATAAAGTGAACAGAAATGTGTCTTTCATAAACCAGCGTCCTCTGCCACTGTGTAGAACACAGTTTGTCCTTACAGCTAATTAGCAATTGTTAGCATTGTTAATAAGTAATTGTTAGCATGCTCAACACTAAACTGAAAAGATGGTGAAAATGGTAGCCTAGAAGTTTTACCTGTAAAAAGTGGTAGCATGTTGATGTTAGCGTTTAGCTCAAAGAACGACTGTGGCTAACTATAGCTACTAGCTACAGACCGACCCTTTAACACAAGAGGAGAGGCTGCAACGCTTCTGCCTACAAATAAAGAGATGAAAGATAAATAAAACCTCTGACAATGTCTCAATGAAATACTTAATTAACCTCTAGGTTGGTATGTCGAAGAGTAGTTTCATATCAGCTCTTCTTGAGGATGAGCGGAACCTTTGAGGAAAATGTATTTGAAAAAAGCCAACTTGAAGACATCACTTGGCGCTCCATTAAAGGACAAGCTGAATATGAACAGAAAACACAGCATGATGAACGACAGAGATGTTTATCAAGTCCACATCAAATTGATGGATGAATAAATTACACTTTCATCAACTGTTTGAATCAGGTTGCAGTCCTCATAGCTCCACAGGCTGGGAGCAGAGAGACTGTGAGAGGGGCTGTGTGTCTTGAAGGAGGGGCTATGCGAAGCTGGAAGTTGGTTGGAGGCGGAGGGCAGAGTCACTGTCAGGAACTGGGTAGCAACAGCAGCCCAATACCTCTGGCTTGATGTCGGTGGGAGGAGGCGACAAAGCTCACTGGATGAGATGTAGACAGAGTTGTTCTCTGACAGCGGGGCCCAGCATCAGGCCTTCACACACAGAGCCTACAGGTCTGATGAGGACTGGAGAGCCAGCAGCTGCTGCAGTCCTGCATTAAGGAGTCCGGGTGGCTTAAAACCACACACACACACACACACACACACACACACCTACACACACACACACACACACACACACACACACACACACACACACACACCCCGTATTCCTTCAGGAGGTGGCGCTGTATTCTCTAGGGGCTACTACATCACACCAAATCCTATTAAATCACTTGGTTGTCCCAGTGCTGAGCGAGGCCCTACAGCTGGGGGAATCCTGTATCATTTCTCATGTGCCACACTGACCACTGCATGCTGCTGTATGCATCAGACACTAGGATTGGCTCTGCATAATGCCAGATGATCACCCTGTAGAGGCAGACAAAAGGCAGCAGTCCTAGTGAGCTGTGGTGGTCTGGGCCTACAGGAGGCTGCAAACCAGGACTCAGCAAGCGCTCATTCCACCCAAACTAATGGCATGCAGGAATGCAGAGGCAGGCAGCATGACATTTTGCAGACCAGGGACCTGGAGGCGATACAAAATGGTAGTCATGTTGTGCTGCTTACCTGCTGTGGGCTGCTTGTCCTCCACACTATGGCAGGCAGGCCGTCTGTTGCAGTCCTCATGTAATGTGGGCTCCAGCGATCCACCTGGCTGTTCCCACAGAGGAATGAATAGCTGGGAACAATCAGTAAATCAGAAAGGCAGCAGCACCTCACGGTGTGTTGGCAATAGTGTCAACGCTCCAAATCTTTGTAAAAGGTGTTTTGAGAAGCCTGTTGCGGACTCCCTTTAAAAAACAAAGCTTTTAAAGAACCTGAAATTCCCTTTCCTCTTTTTTCTTGTGCATGTCTCCGCTTTCCCCCCAGAAGCTCGTGCCGGTCGCCAATAAATCCCCAATCCTTGTGGCAGCACAGACTGTGGGTTCATCACCATCAGACGTGGTTCACTGCTGATCTTCTAAGCATCCTATAGTAGCATCAGTAAACTCCTCTTTTCTCGGAGCTGACAGACATCAGCAGACGCCCTGTGGAGCATCTCCTGCTCGTAGTTTTCGGAAACCCTGTCGATCAGCCGCCGCACTTCCTTTCGCATTGTTCCAGTCGAGCCGAGAGAAAGCTCACGTTTGTTGTTCATGAAATCCTTTAGCATGCCCAAAACAATCCAACGGCTCCTGGGCGGAGAGGACTCTAGTTAGCTAGCTAACGTACTGAGGCCAGAAAGCCCCGAGCGGGCAGGGCTGCGGGATGACACCGAGGCCAATCCTCATTGTGTCCCGCAGCCCGTCAGCGGCCGGGCATGTCGCAAACAGGCGGATATACGTGGAAGAACGCGGAGGGAAATGCCCGATGTGAGACGCCGGATCCGTCGGTGTCGCTGGCAGGTGGACGCGCGGCTTTATTCGGTGCTGGGCAGGTTTGGGGAATAAGCGCAACATCCGATCGTCAGAACGGTCAACTGCTGCTGGTGTCGGCAGTGATTTTAATCCTGTCTGATGGTCCCTGGTCAGGGGCGGCCCGAAGCTTTTGGGGGGATGTGGGCAGACCCTCCCCACCAGAGAGCCCCACTGCATTCTGACAGTTGTTTAAACATGTTCATGAAAATAATCCAGTTTGACTTGATATACATGTATGCATGTATGTATTTCAAATAATACAAATACCAAAAAAAAAAAATGGATTAGGCAAAGATCCAGGTAAAAATCAGGTTTCACCAAATTCCTTATTCCACATAGTAAACCAAGAAATGCATTACTCACAGTCATACCAGCCTGAGAATGACAAGTATGCCGGTAAACCGGTAGGAACAATGAGGCCTTTGAATTATTATTATTGTTCAGGTGTACCTGCTTTACATCAACATGTTAGCATTGTCATTGTGAAAGTTTATTAGCATGCTAAACTTATTTAGTACAACCTCTCAGAGCCTCTAGCACGACTGAAGATACTCACTTTTGTTTTGAAATTTCTGGAACAATGGCAGCAAAATATACTGACATGTAAGTTGTTAAGATGTCTGCAATGTAACATTCACACATTCAATGAGTCAACGTGGTTCTTGGAATTCCTGACCAGCACAAAGGTGTGGCTGCCAGATGGAAGCACTGATTGCCAACCACATCCTCCAGCTCAGTACACAGACTTCTATCGCACACATGCTGAACTATTCTTTTAAACTCATGTTTATATGTCTCCTTTTATAATGTCTTGTGTGTTTTTAATGTGTTGTCTTAATACCGTTTCTGTCTTATGTTAAACATCTGTAATTACCCTGATGTTGAAAGGTGCAATACAAAAAAGTCTTAATTTCAAACCATGAAGACAAAATAAATGAAGTCAAGGATCCAATCGGTTTTGAGTTGCAAAAGTTTTCAGTGACCGCTTTAAGGATAAAAACAAAAAGAATAGTCAACCAGCAATACCCACACAGTCCTGACGATGATGATAATGAATGTTGTGCTGTCTCAGGCAGCTGCAGTGGTGCTGCATGTATTCTAATGGTCATCACGCAGGGTACTCAGATCAGTGTCTGCAGCACACTGGGCTGGAGCTAACAGAGGTCACGGGAACATATGGCAGTAGTGATGACATGGAAAACCCTCACAGTATGGCCTGGATCACTGCCCTCCTCACGGCCAGTCAGTTGTGTTTTTAACAGCCGTCCGCTCTGCTGGAAGCTGGACACTGCAAAACACCACAACTACTCCTCTCCTGGAATGAGCTAACGTGTCCTGCAGTCTTTGCTCACATTATTTCGATCAAAGGTTTGTAGGAGAGAAGGCTGTTGTGAAGAATAAACAACGTTGTACCTTTTGGATGAACTAAGATGAGGAACATTTATTGATTTATATGGTTTCAGTGAAACTGGAAAAGGACAACTTCAGCTGTCTGTGAACACCAGACCAACTGGAAGAGATAAGATAAGATAATCCTTTATTAGTCCCGCAGCGGGGACATTTACAAGATTACAGCAGCAAAGTGGACAGTGCACACAAGATACACAGCAAAAAAACAATGTATCAAAAGAAGTATTATAAATAAGTAAATAAGTAGTAAACAGTAAAGAATATTAACTGAGTAAAAAAGTTTAAAAAAAATCCACAATAACTAAATATAACTAAATAACTAAAACTATTATATATACAGACAGAATAATGTTTTATTGCACAGTGTATTTATATTGCACACATGTTTAGTGTTGGGTGGTCTACTATAGCTCAGCCATCATCCTCCTGTCTCCCACCACCTCCACCGTATCCAGCGGGCATCCCAGCACACTGCTGCCTTCTGCATGAGTTTGTTGAGTCTGTTCCTGTTGGCTGGCGAGATGCTGCCGCCCCAGCAGACCACTCCATAAAAGGTGTACGCGTCGTCTCTCACCTCCAGTCGCTGATACGAGACTAGATTATGAGACTTTAAACAATGAGCAGTGCACAAAAAGGAAGTCTTGGCCTGGGTATTTGCTGGCTACACCGCAACCCCAGAAGTATAGCCCCTCGGCCGCAGAGGCTTATCGGTCGTCAATCCGATAGCTGAGGGGTTCTGAGATCGGTGGACAGCTGGAGAAACCCAACAGCAGGTAACCAGTGTGTCGGCATGACATCATATGATAAATGATATGATAAATTCATCTGTTTTTGCAGAAAACACACACACATATTTTTTACCTTTTGCATTTGCAGGTTCATTTTTAAGCTGTTCAATATGCTGCTAGCTAATTAGCTATCAGCACTTTTTTCCTGGTTAATGGCTGTTTGCACACACACACATGTGCACGCACATATACTAACTGCAAACACACACATTACTTGTATATTGTAGATATTGAACTACTGCTTTCATTCACTCATGTATTGTAAGCTGCCTTCAAGGGGAAACTAAACATCATGGGATGTATTTAAAAAATGAGCGATAGTCTCGATGCCCGAGTATATAAACAAATAATGCTAAAATGTTACAGTTTGAATCTTCTCTGTAACCAAACTGCAGGAAGTGCTGCAATGTAAAAAGGAGAAAGTGGAAAGAAGCCGATACTTCAACAAACAAAAAGAAAGTAAAGTAACATTTGACCTTAATGTCTTTTAATGTCTATTTGTCTTTGTCAAACATAGAATTTTCACATCTGCTATTTTGCTTCGAAAGTACTCTAATCTGTACATTTCTCTGTCTAGTCTAGTCTACACAAGTAGTGTCATTTCTGATCCCTCATGATGCATGAACTACATCATCTAGTTGTTACATATTTTCCTGTGTTGCTAATGAATGACACTGGATTTTAATGAGTAAAAGAGAGCAGGAGTGGTTGACATGGTTACCTATCTATACCCATCATGGTTTGCTCTGCTTTCATTTTGATCAGCGAGAAGACTACATGACTCATGTGAGACGCATACACACACATAACAGCTTTTGTTATGTAACTCTTTCCTGGAAAACTAAGGTGATCTGGAGAATTTTAAACTACAATGCTGATAATGATGCCTCAGTATGTCTCAGTGAGGAAGGGGCGAATCCTCCTGATGTTGTACAGCAGGAATCTACAGGAGCGTGTAACCGATGAGATGTTTGCTGAGAACGACAGTTGGTCGTCCAGGGTCACACCCAGGTTCCTCGCAGTCCGAGTTGGCGTCACCACGGTATCGTCAATGGTGATGGACAGGTCTCGGTCCGGGCAACCCTTTCCAGTACCCTGAACAGTAGCTCGGTTTTGTCCAGGTTGAGCTTGAGGTGGTGTATCGTCATCCACTTTGAGATGTCAGCCAAGCACGCAGCTATGCTTACCTCCACTTGAGTGTCACCGGGGGAAATGACAAGACCAGCTGGGTGTCATCGGCATAACAGAACTGTTGTATGGTATTGGGTGGAATGTAAATGTGTGTAAAAACTAACTAAATATTAGAAGCTGCACAAAGACAATATTGTTACTGGGCTGCTGTACTGAAGTGCACTTGACTGTAACAAGGTTTCTATTTTTCAGCTCACAGAATGTATATCCCAAACAAACGGTTCTTCCAAAAGATTATTTAAAAAAAATGATTCATTTGAATACACACATTGTACAGATACCAAACATGTAAATGATTTTAAAAAGAAACCCGAATCAACAATACGCTTATGACCAAGTTTCAATGACGAAATTATGAAATGTTGAAAAGGTGAAATATAAAAATGCAGATGAACAGATTAGATCTTATCTTTTTGTCTTTCCATGATTCATTCATTCAAATGAGACACTTTGAAAAGCACCTTGTCTGAGCGCTTACCATGCTGTTCATATATCAGCATGTCAAACTATCATTACGGACACAGAGCTACACTTTCCAAATACATAAAGACAGGGCTGTGTGTCACTAGAGACACTGTTGTTGATGAATACATTTGTATGTACCCCATTACAAAGTATAAATGCTGTACACACACACACACACACCCAGCAGCATCCTGCTGACGTTTAGTTGATCATTGTCATATCGACACCTGCCTCATGTTCTCTATTGTCCTGACATATTCTAGTGGTAACGACCCACTTTTGTTGCTTAGTTTTTTCTTAAATGATCAATCTTTCATTCAAATGGAAACCAAATGTGTTGGTGACACCACAATGTAATACAAACAGAAAATAAAGCCACAACATGTTCAGTGCTTAGACATTGTACGAGCTGTAATCACAACACTAATGTACTACAATGTGTTATAGTTGCCTCGGCTCAATTTCAAGTTTTAAATTGACCAAGAAAAAAAAATCGAAACACAATATAATACAAATGAAGTAAACACATCACGGAGTAAGTTAATCAGAGCATCACAGCATTGTTTATGGTCATCACTGAATTTGAACCATTAGCAAATGCTATCTAATGCTGTCAAATATGAACTCTTTCCTCAAAGATTATACAAATAGCAATGAGAGAAATCTTGTCAGGAGGAACCAGAGATAGTGAAAATGAAAAAGTGGAGGCAGTGCAGGGCTCCTGGTGGACGTTGTGTCACTAAATATGCACCTTTCATTGTCTGTTTGCCAAGATTTGGGCCGTGTTCTCTGTTGTTTCACAGTTTTGCGCTTTTGCTAAAACACAATTTCTAAAACGAGGACGCTTGTTATCAAAACTCTACACACACACACACACACACACACACACACACACACCTACACACACACACACACACACACACACACACACACACACACACACACACACACACACACACACACACACACACACACACACGCACACACAAAAACATATACACAAAATACTAGATACCTTTTATCTCTTACAAAAGCAAACTTGATCAACTCTTCTAAAAAGTGTATTTTTGCTTGACACACTGACATGAGAAGCATAAAACACTATTATGTAGAGTCTTTGGTATTTCAATTTGTAGCATGCTGTAAATATACTATGAACACAAATGCAATGTGTTTATTCTCAATATTCATGTCCTCATGACACGATGAGACACAGTTACTGAGGCAGGACACTCCGGGTAAAAGCATTGTTTCTTTCATGCAGCGGTCACAGAAAAGGTGTCGTACAAAAGCATTGATCTCACAGTAATGTAAGTATCAATTTCACTTTTGCATATTGAAACTTTGCTGTGAAAACTGAGTCAAAGCAATCGGAAAATGCTGCGTGAGGAAATAATAGATGTTCCATCTACATTTGTTACTTTTGTTCGTGCAGTTTTAACCTGCATCTTCGGTGGATGAGCTTTTATTTCATTTAATCCGTAGCCGTTGGAACATTTGCGAAACATCTCGCACACAGAAAAAAATATTTGCAAAAAAAAAGAAGAGCGACCACCTGAGAAATTCCTCTATGAGGTTGAGGAATGGAGAGGGAATGGACAGCAGTCCTATTGGACAATAGGAGGTTCCACCAGACTACAGGGTCTCAGGAGACACTCCATTCCATCCAACAACTTCAAGCCATCTCTCGTGTTCAGTGGGCTGTTGGAAAATGCACCACAATCATCTCATGTCCAGCTCACACTCTGGACCTTGCCTGTGATGACATCACTGCAGTCACGCTGAGGTGGAACACATGCTATTGTTTTAATAAGAGAAGGGAGAGTGTTACAGTCATGTGGAGGACAATGACAATGGCAAGATGAGTCCGTAATATGAGTTCATTTTATTTTGAGTGTTGTTATCACCACTAACGGACGACATGTGTGAACTTCTGACTTGCACTTTGTTAAATAATTAAAGCATTAGAAGAAATAGGGACCTAAGTAGCAAGTTTGACATCCTGCTCTGCAAGGCGCTGTCAGACAGACATGATGCAATACTTCAGTGATATGTACGCTGGGTAATAAGCCCTGAACTTGTGCTAATGTGAGCTGTGTGTATTCTGAGGACTAAGCATGTGATTCATTTTGTGTTCAAAGGCAAGAATTTGGTTCAATCAGAAGTTTTGCATATTGAAACTTTGCTGTGAAAAGTCAAAGCAATCGGAAAATGCTGCGTGAGGAAATAATGGAACGAGAGAGTGCTGCGAGGGCTCATACCTCCACATTCTCTCTCTAACCGGGATTTGATTTGATTTCATTCGTAGTCGTTGAAATATTTGCAAAACGTCTCACATACATACAAAAAGTGGTGCAAAAAAAAAAGCACAGCGACCATCTGAGAATGTCCCATAAAAACAGGTTACCCGATAACGGCAGAACCTTCTACAGAAATCGAGATTTGAAAGGACTTCCGCTGTGCCTCTGTGGCATTCTGCTGAGATGACCTTTGACAACACAAAAAATAACCTCAGAACAAGTTGTTTACACCTGTTAGAATGTCATACAGCTTCTTACTGGGCTTCCCCCCCGTACTGCTCTTAATGCTTCCTCTTACCATTTGAGGATGTTGATACTGAAAATGACTGAGGTGATGAGTTTACACAGAGCAATCATTCTGACACCAGGAAATCATATTTCTGAGGTGTTTCAAACAAAAATGAGGCATTCATTATTGAATAACATCTCGTTTAAAACAAATATTTTATAAACTGGTACTGAAGCGCCAGAAGTGGTGCTTACAAGTCACAACGGCAGACACAGCATCTTTAGATTTTTGAGTGAATTTCCAAACTTCAATGTAAAGGTAGTCTTCTTACTAGTTCATCACGACTGCTGAAAGTAAATTCTGTGGCCGATATTATTCTAAAAATGCAGAGCACACAGACTGTCATACATTTAGAACATGGAAGACCAGGTGCTAAATAACTCGGCTCAGTTGCCTAAGTAGTTACTAAACTATACTTACAGGATAATCGTGTCATCTCAAATGAGTTGCTGAGATCTGTGAACATGAAGAACAACAGCAGTCAGACGATCAGCAGGTTTTAAAGAAAACTACTGTTTTCTTTAACTTGGACTGAAAAAAGTTATCCTTTAGTGATGCGTCACTTGATTAGTTCTGCTTTGCAGAATGTAAGAGCAACATTCTGAGGGAAAACTTTTTGGGGAAATGCTGTTGAGAATTTCCTCAATTTTTGAAAACGGCGACAAATATGGATTGAAACAGGAAACTTTCTTAGATAAAAACGTGTTTGATGCTCTAAATGTTTGTTGTGAACCAGCCTATGAAGTCACATCTTCTGAATAATGCGCCCTTTAAACCAGCAGGAAAATACTGTGTCATTGACTGTAGACCAGGTTTCTGTTGGTCAATGGTGGAATCACTTCCAATCGCTTCGCTCAAAGTCAGATTCTCTACATGGTTTTCCGAGATGCACACCAACAGGCCCTGCACGCCTCCTGTATGTGCAAAAAGAAAATGCAATTTCACTGGAATAGTCCCATTACTAACTGCTCAACATGCACATGCACATAACTTTACAGTTCCTTGTGAAAAATAAGATAACATGCTTATTCATTTATTGGTCAATAAGATCATTTTGGGGTTAACCAAAGCCAAAGTGTTCTTCATGATTTTGGTCATTCATATCTGGATAACTATATCACATATATCACAAAATAGCATGTTTTCTGGTGCTTTAATAGTCTATATGAAATAACCACATGGTTTTATATACTCTTGTATAAATTAAATACATGATAAATGAAAAGTGCATCGTATTTTTTCATTTACTAAGACCTTTAGGGCAAAATAATCAGATTTTCAGAGAAATCTGAGTTTGTCTGTGCTTCTTATGACTTAATTGTGTATCATGATATCTTAATATGTGATTTAATTACACTATGATTCCATTGAAAGATGATTATATTACTGAATAATCGCCCATCCATAGTTGTGAAGCAGCATAACATCAAAGTCTACTACACTGATATTAATAGGCAGGACAACATGATAGAAACACGGGTATAACTCAATATAGTGCAACAGCAGCACAAACTACAGCCTCCAAAGACATCATGAAGGTGAATCAACAACACCTCTCTGAAACAGTATGAACACAAACTGAACATTAGAACCTTCATGAAGGGAAGATGGATTGCTGCTGTATTAGACTGCATTAGCTCGGCAGACCTGATAAACATGAATATAAAGTGGTCCAATGATGTCGTATGTCTGCCAACCTACGATCTGACATGTTGAGATTCTGCCTTTGGAAAAGAAGAGAGAAGAACAGTTCTGTGATGAGTCGAGACTTTTTATATTCACACACTTTGGCCAAGTTCTGAGTAAATCGTTTTACCATATCTAAACCACAGATGGAATAAATATAGAGAAAGCTGACAATACTCTGAATTCAACAGTTTCACAACAGTAAGTCGTCGGCACTGCTAGATGAAACAAACACTCACCTCTGAATCCGCTGACTCAGCCCTCACCTCGAACTCCGTCGTCAGGGAACGACTGAATCATTGCATATCGAACAAATATGATTTTCACTCTGAATCACCAGCACTGAGAGGGTTATCGTTCACAGTATACATGCAACATCATTTTCACCTCATCATCATGTGCTCAGGTACAAGTAGTCATCAAAGCTTTTCCCACACTGTTAACACAATTCACACAGCGAGATGCAGTATTGGCCGTACATGATGCACTGTTTCCAGCGCACAAACGCATCACTCATGTGTGACAGTTGATCAGAACCAAATGATCAAAGGAAGCACCTCAATAGCTCAAATGAATTGATGAGCCCTTATATTGCTGCCATCTGTCTACTTGAAAACATTCTACAGCAGCCTCACAGGTAGAAAAAGCCCATCAAGACACGCACCAACACAGGAAAATACTGCTTTACTTTACTTTGCCACAGGTTAGGGTTAGATCAAACAAATGATGGCTGAGTTCCATTCAGCTGCTTCAGTTTCGGGGTCCGGGTATTCTTCATGCTGCTCGCGGTCACACTGTCATGGCTTAGCTACTGGGACACTTGAATAAAACACAGCCATCGTCGATGTTATTAGTGACACCTGTGACACCTGCTATGACAATTCAGAACGTGTGCTGAGAGGAAGGGCCTGGGCTCTCCGGTCGCTGTACATACTTCTGTGTGTACTGGAAGCACTTCACTGATCTCACATTAAAAGGTAGACCAACTCGTTAAACTAAGAATCACTAGGGCTCAGCAAACAGCTGAACACACTCGCATTAATGCAAACATGAGAGAACATAAAGAGGCAGCAAGGACAGTGTTCCCATGTTGCACACATATTTACACTAGCAACCTACCATTACAGGAGAGCAAGTACATCTCCTAACACACCTTTCATCCCAATTAGTTTCTAGTAAAACATTAGTAATGTAATGTGGAGGTTATTTAAATGTATGGAGCTCTACAGTGATTGTTTCATCTGGATTTGAAAATGTTCAACGGAAATCTAAAAGTTTTCTTTTTCATTTTAAACCTCTTTTTGTTTTAATTTGAGCTCTAATGTGAGCATGTTATGCATTACAATTAAAGCTCAGTATGTATTCTTCTTATTAGCAACAGAATTGCAGTTGGATTACATGCAACAGCAAAATAGACACGTTTCATGTTCTATGTTCGGTGTTATGTGGTTAGGGTTCAGGAAAGATGGTTAAATATCATGAAGGTCTTTGACACAGAGGACAGGTTGCCAGACTTAGAACATGTGTCGGGTTAGAGAGTGTTCAGTGAGAGCGTACCTCGTATACTGAGTGGTCTGTGTGCAGTTGTAATAGTCCAAATATTTCAGAGCACAAATTCATGAACAACACGTACAAAAGTAACGTCACGCACAAAAGCCTTCAGGGAAAACACAACAGGCCTCATTTGTTTTCTGCTGATATTTAAGTGAAACCACGATGTTGAGCTTTATCAAACCGAGACAGAGGAATAGTTTCACGCACATCTGTTGTTCTTTTTAAATACACTAAGAATTATAAAGTTGATCTACATGTTCAGTACAGTGAAATTAAAGTATTTCATCATAGAAACATCAGAAACATTGTGTGTTATGGTCACATTCCACTGCAGCTCTTCAGCTGTGCGTCACATTGTAGTGAATGCAGGAAACAGTCAAATGTGAAACGTGAACATGTATCATGTGAGAACACTCAAATACCCAGAGCTCATTTAAATGTATTATCTAAAGATATGTCAATACAAAAAAAAGTGTTTGTATTTAACATATTGCAATAGATACAAAATGTATTGTTTCCCTCAACAACATCACATCTGACTGTTGGCAAGCAGCATCCAGCATCCCAGCATCATCAGGGTCTTCTAAATATCATGAAAGTCATGGACGTAGAGGACAGGTTGACTTTCTCATCTTTCTTTGACTCTTAATCCTTAATAAGTGTTTAAGTATATCTAATGACACATGGGGGACAAGAGACAAACCCCAGAGTCAGAGTCAGAGTCCAGCTCTGTGTGCGTCCACGTCTTTATGAGTTGTGTGTTCCTGGACTGGAAACATGTTGCCCGTGAACATAAATCAGGCCACAATTACGTTTTACCTAAATGTATTGGGTGCAACCTTTTAATAAACACAAAAGCCTAAATTATCTTCAATGACACAGAACCAAAGAACAGGTAGTTCAGTCCTATTCTGCAAAAAGCTATTTCCATTCACCTCCACTGTCTGTGGGCAGTGAGGGCCGTCCCAGTACTAACTCCAGCTCTCTACATCAACTCCAGTCGTTCCTGCTAAACGTATGTTCAGATCTAATCAGTGATTTTAGTGACCCAACACCTCTAAGGACCAGAGCAGTAACACACAGAGAGTCAACTTGACCTTTTTGATTTTGAATATTTGTTTGCAAAGTTCCCGGCTGGTTTAATTAAACTCTGTGCAGGTGGATGAATACAGATGTGAATGTTACTTAGTGGATCCTTGAAGACGGAAAAAAACAAACATGAGACTTGAATAAATTAGTTGATCAACTTTAGAGAAATCCATCTTTGTTATTTGAAAACATTTTCTTCATTTACTTATAATGCATATTTTCTTTCATTCATGCTTAAAAGAAGAGCCGTTTGATCAGAAAGAGCAGCAACTACAGTTACATCATCATTTAATGTCACTTTTAGAAACGGTGTCTTAACACTTCTAGTAGATGTGGAATGTGCGAATAGACAGAAAGATGTGTTAGGATTTATGTATTCCTGATGGAGGTACACTGAAATAATACAAAGAATCCACCCGTTCACTGAAAGCTCGGCACATTTGGACTGAAGGACGATAAACGTGCAGAAATAGACGTTATTTAACTGGCGCTATAAGAAGCATAAAGTCGGCTTGTTTGTTCTTTTTGCTCAAGAACAAAACAGCGTACTTTCCAACAAACACATTTTTTCAGGTTGTCAGAGCGGCGGTGGGAAAGTGTAATAGTTTGCGTTGCAGTTTCTTATTGTGTTGTGATTTGCTGGCTTTAACTGTCCTCCTGCTGTGGGTATATATACTGAGTGGATGTGTCGCCGCTTCATGTGCCTCTTCCTCTGAGACGTCGCCAGGTGAGTGAATACCTTTATTCTAGTGTCAGTACTAACATCAAGTACCAGAAACATTCTTTTTGAAGATAGTAAGATGATGCAGAAGTTCTTCTTTCAAACAGCTGAACTGAAACTTAAAAATTGAATTGCAAACTTTTCAAAAATGCACAAATGATGTGGTTTGGATTTTATTGTAAAGTACACTTCCTCTTTTTTATTGTTTCTTTTGTTTCTTTCTTTTAATAATTACAACCTAAATCACACAACCAATGCAGTCCTCTTCAGAACGAGGTCTGTTAGACTTTTGCTTAAAGTTTGAGTTGCCGAAAACCATATTTCCTGTGGAATAACTCCCCCTCTGAATCATTTCTAAGTATCTCAGAGGCAAAGAGGAGGTTCGGCACAGAGGTGATACGGTAAGCACACATCTTACTGTTTTATTCCAAAACTTCAAATCATCTGACTGGGATCATGCCAGACTTAGAACATGTGTCGGGTTAGAGAGTGTTCAGTGAGAGCGTACCTCGTATACTGAGTGGTCTGTGTGCAGTTGTAATAGTCCAAATATTTCAGAGCACAAATTCATGAACAACACGTACAAAAGTAACGTCACGCACAAAAGCCTTCAGGGAAAACACAACAGGCCTCATTTGTTTTCTGCTGATATTTAAGTGAAACCACGATGTTGAGCTTTATCAAACCGAGACAGAGGAATAGTTTCACGCACATCTGTTGTTCTTTTTAAATACACTAAGAATTATAAAGTTGATCTACATGTTCAGTACAGTGAAATTAAAGTATTTCATCATAGAAACATCAGAAACATTGTGTGTTATGGTCACATTCCACTGCAGCTCTTCAGCTGTGCGTCACATTGTAGTGAATGCAGGAAACAGTCAAATGTGAAACGTGAACATGTATCATGTGAGAACACTCAAATACCCAGAGCTCATTTAAATGTATTATCTAAAGATATGTCAATACAAAAAAAAGTGTTTGTATTTAACATATTGCAATAGATACAAAATGTATTGTTTCCCTCAACAACATCACATCTGACTGTTGGCAAGCAGCATCCAGCATCCCAGCATCATCAGGGTCTTCTAATATTAAGTCCAGGTCGTCTTTGAAAGACATAATGATACTGAATAATAATGAGAAAAATAAATGTATCCAGAATGTTTTTTCTCTACTGGTTTTACTAACTATGGAGCTTCAGGCCTCTGAGAAGTATTCACATGAAACAAGGTCTCTTGCTCTCTTTGTCTTGAGAAATATTGGGAAGCACTGAAATGTACCTGTATATATGACAGTAGATGGACTTTGTAATGATTATTGTTTTGTCTTAACCTTTATGTTAAAATAAAACTAAATCCTCAGTATTATTTCCATTATAGTCTCTGTACATTTATAAACTAAAGGCTCCTTACCGGCCCAGGGGGCTTGTCTTGCTTGTGATAAGTGAAATACAAACATATTTAAACTCTTCAAAAGCCCGTATTTTAATATAACCAAAGTGTGAGTTTGAGGAGCATGCTCTAACAGAGACGGGTGAACGGACGTTTAACATATTCATGGTGTTGTGCTCGATTGTACATGTGACAATTAGAGCTTGAGAGAGAAGTTCAAACCCCCGTACTTTCAGACCATCTTTAGGCCCACACCAAAGACCACGAATGGAAAATGGTGGATTTCATGTCTCACTTGTACCTGAAGCTACGCGCCCCACCAAGGAGCCCTTTGAATGAACACAGGACTGTCTCAGTCTGGGGAGCGCTGGGTTTCAAATACTTTATGAAAATCCTACAAGCACCTCTTTGAAAGCATACTGACGCCTTAGATGTTCACCAAAAAGCTTCATTTTCACTGGGGTTGTTAAATGTCATGTAGATTACATGTAGCAGGAAATGTACACACACACACACACACACACACACACACACACACACACACACACACACACACACACACACACACACACACACACACAGACAGACACACACACACACACACACACACACACACACACACACACACACAGACACAGACACACACACACACACACACACACACACACACACACACACACACACACACACACACACACACACACACACACACACCGCAAAAATGGAAACTAAATTACTTCTCCACAAAAAAGAAATGTAGGCATGAACGTTCATTCTCAACCTTGTAAACATAAATGTACCCATGTACTCCATCTATAATCCACATTCACCGTCTGCTGGGGAAGGCCGAAAGATGTAGTTGAAAGCTCAGGAAAAAGCCAGAGGACCTTGAGTGATGTTTTCTTTTGTCAAACTTTGAAGTGCTCTGAACGTAACAGAGAGATTTGATTTCAAATGGTACACCAGAGCTGTCATGACGATAACAATCTGTGCAGGCCTACGTCTTTTTCCTCTTCCTCCTCTTCCTCCTCTTCCTCCTCTTCCTCCTCTCATTTCAAATCATTGTATCTGTGCTGGTACCTCTTGTTCTGGGGCTGTGGGGAACCCTAGAACCCACTCTGACAGACATGACGTATAGAAACCTGCTCACCCAAAACCAGGAGCTCGTCATATTGTGGTCCTGAGATTGTGAGCGTAGTACTGCAGAGAGCATGAGATCCTCTTTTAAACATTGGATTTAAGTATTCCTGAAATACTACAGTACATAGTGTATCAGGCTTTGTCAGGAAACAGCAAGAACCTTCTGGATTTATTCCTCCATCCATCGAGATGGAGACGAGTGTGTTTCAAAAAGATTCATCATCAATTTTGAAAAACTGAAATTTGCCGTTTTAATATATTAACTGAACTGAATTCAAACACATTTTGCTAATTCACTGTAATGTACTGCATTGCACATTATTATACATATTCATTTTGATCAAGTTCACTTTTAAATCTCCATTGCACTTTTGTGTACATTCAGAACGCATAGTTAAAATAATAAAGCACAAATTCAGATTAGCCAAATTCAACTTTGGGACTTGGCCTCCAGATCTAGTACAGACCTGTTCCACAGCCTCCAGGACTCTGATGAATCAGGTCTCCAAGCTCCATCCTCTCAAACACACTGAAACTAATATTCAAGATTTCATTCTTTATTGCCAGTTAAATGCTAATCATTTAGGACAGATAAATAAATGTAGGTTATTTATGTATGGTATGAAGATTGGAGCGTTAAAGTCGAGTCAAACTAAACTGTAAAACTGTTACTTTGATCTGACTCAAGAAGAATCAGACAGAAGACATCTCCTCCTCACAGGGTCCTAACAACAAGCTGCTAGCACAATGCGAGCTCAGGTCCAACTTAAAGCACTGCAAAAGAGTACTTACATGTCTTTTCCCAGAAACAATCTTGATACCTTTCAATAAGTTGTATAAACAGATAACTCATTAATTTTTAAATGTAGCCAGTATGAACTGCATTATTGAAGTCAAATGTGATGTGTATATGTGAGGAACACTTGATCAGGTTATTCAGATCTAAGACCTGAGAACAAGAGTCTCTTACACATTCACTTTCAGAGTATAAATGTGATTGGGATGTGTGATTTGAAATATGGGAGCATGTGAGTAATAAACCCACACATCATAGTAGCAGTATGAGGCATCTGCAGCTTTCCACGCTCTAATGTGGCTGATTTCAATATCCAAACGAGAACTTATTTGAACACATTTGCGGCCGGCAGAAGTTGACTCACAGATATACCGACCAAATATCAGTCATCAGATCAAGTCACTTTGTGTAGTGTTGTGTCTAAAGCTATGCTACCTTTGACAAAATAGACGCAAAGACTTTCACGGGCTTCTACTCGGGGAGATACACTCGAGAAGGAAAGCCAGAATGAGAGATGACAGTGAGAAGCCACAAACTGAGTGCTCTCACTTTCTACTGAATTTTTCTTTCTGTGGGGGTGCATGTGCACATATGGTGTTGGCTGTTTGCTTTATAGATGCACACTTCCCTAAAGCCTTAAAGACATCTCTGATGTAACAGTCAGATGAAAGAAAGAACCCTGCTCTAACACTTTACATGATCTGTAATGTACACAATGGCATTAAGCATTGCATGCTTCAGAGAGATTTGTCATGTCATATGAGCTTCAGAGGGCTTACTTCCCTTCATGACCAAACAAGATGAACCATCATGGCTGCATGCTTTTAGAATATGGCAGATGAAGCCTGGTAGAATAGGACTGTCACACTAGAAAGTAAAGAACGGCCGTGAAAAGTTACCCAACTTGTCAACGGACAGAAAATGTGAACGGAAGGTTCTCTGCAGTAGCCCCTTTGAAACAGAATGGACACATTTCTTGAATTGCTACACTCATTGCTTATTTTCCCAGAGAGAGGTCCATGTAGCTGTGATGTTAAGTACAGAGCAAAGTCAGGACGTGGT
Source organism: Pholis gunnellus (assembly GCF_910591455.1). Classification (NCBI taxonomy): domain Eukaryota; kingdom Metazoa; phylum Chordata; class Actinopteri; order Perciformes; family Pholidae; genus Pholis; species Pholis gunnellus. Next base: position 24,363,872 of record NC_136536.1, on the reverse strand, counting down.
TAGACTAGCTTAGCATAAATAATTGAAACAGGGATCTTTCCAGAGTTAAAAAATGTGCCAAGCTCAGCGATCTGTCTGTTTAGACTGTACACAAACAGAGATGTAAAAAAAAGTGATTGTGGTTTTAGTGGGACTGTAGCAAAGTACTACTTCAGGAAAGATACCATCTGACTTGGAAATAGCATCCAGGCATCTTTGACAAACACAAGTCCCAGTGGTTGCAGATGACACATCACTGTGCTGCACAGAAGTGGAGCAGCGCTGTCTCCCACTCATTCTATAGACTGCTGTGGTGATGCTATCAGTGTGTGTGTGTGTGTGTGTGTGTGTGTGTCTGTGCACCTGTGAACAACCACAGCCTTTCTATCAGAAGGCCTGGTACAGGAAATGTTTTGAACCACTGACTTTAATCTGTTCATGTTCTGGATGCTGATTGGCTGGAGGGTGTGCGTTATTGTCAGATAACCACACAGCTCTGATATTGCATTCTGACTTATTCCTCATGTTTTCTTTCATAATTTAACCGTATCCATTATTTTTCTAGGATAGTCCCATTGAGATGTAAAATCTCTCTTTTGAGGGGGAACATTTTCATAAAAACAAATCAGCAAAAGGTTAAAAGTAACAAAACAATGTCACATAAAAGAAAACAGTAAAACAAAGACAGCACATTGCATCAATCAATGAATTAGCAGTGTTCCGTTACAGGACCAATACATTCAAGATAATATTCAAAAGACACAACACAATATGGATCATTTACAAAAAAACAAGATCAAAGCAATAGTGCTAAGTGCAGACGCCAAAAAGGCATTTGACATGTATAAGCCCTTTAAAGAAACACGTACCAATGATCTATTCTACGTGAAGATGAACTTAAAATATCACCATAACCAACTGCTGATAAAAGCGTCGCTTGAACTCATTTTCTTTTTAGGAGGAACTTCACCCTGAGGTTTTTGTACGACACTAAAAGACTAAAAGTTCATATCCAAGGAGAACAGGTATTCATGCTGAGACTCATTCAATCATCTGATTTCTGACAGTAACAATCTGATTCACATCATCAGCTGTCTGCTTTGATCTTGAAAAAGACATAATTTTGCTTTTGTTAACATTTAGTAATTCTCAATTCACAGAGATTCCTGTGAACAACTTTAAGAACAGATTGCAGTTGAATTAATAATGACACTTGCTTAAGATGAGGCAGAACCATGCATTCTGGTGTCGTTGACATAACAATGAAATATTGTATTATTAACACTGCAACACAGTATATTAATATAAGAATAAAAATAAAATAGGACCCAGTATGGACCCTTGTGGACATTCTGTGTTCTATCGCTAAAACAGTTTTCAAACCATTGAACGGTTTTAGAAAAACAGCCTTTGTAACAAAACAGAGTGGTCAACGGTGTCAAAGCCTCATGAAGGGTCGAGGAATAACGCAGCACAATATGCATTAAGTCAATTGCATTCATGATGTTTCAGGATGTTTGTTTTTCCATAAACCAGACTGTAAGTCAGTGAGAATGTAATTTCTTCATTCGTTAAGCTGAAACTGAAAGTTCAGATTTTGACCTATAGTTCTGTGACTTTTAGGTTTAGCAATATTTTCAGCAGCAATTTGTACAAAATATAAATCTTAAGCATCGGGGCCGGCTGATTTATTCTGTTTATATTAATAATTGCAAAAGTTGTAAAGTTCAGATCAAAAGGCAACTTTCATTGCGAGTCAGAGGAGTGTTGAGACATCTCTCTTTATGTTGCCCTTTCAAACAACTGGCCTGCAGATATTAAATGTCCATTTAGGATGCATACTTATTTTGTCTGTAATGATTTCATTATCAAGCTTAAATGACTATTGTATCACACTGTTACCGGTGCCTTAAGTCATTTCTTTAACATAAAAGTCTGATTTAGCTTCCTGTATCAGCTTCTCGGGTATCTAACATGTTTCCACTCCGGGTGACCTTTGGATTTTTCTTGCAGTTGCCCAAGCAAGATTTGACTCATGAATTATATGTTATTATAACATCTAAAAATAATAATTTAATATAATACCTCAGGTTTAGAAATCACACACTTTTGCCAAGTCACATGAATAATCATGTGTGTAGAAATGCTTTGAAAAGGCTTAAAATGTCCTCGTCGTCTAATATGTGCTTGTTGCTTTGGGAGATTATGTCTCACTGCAGCAATTTGGTGGTGATCACTGACGTCTGTTGCAAATACAGCGGAGGCTTTATATTTGTGTGGGGTGTGAGTTAAAAATGTGTCAATCCTTACAAACCATTCTGTGTTTGTGGCTGGATTTGGCTGCACAGTGTGTGTGTGTAAGCAGGTTATGTTTGAGGTTAGAGATCAACTCGTATAAAAGCTCCGCCTACTGACCAATCGCAGCTCGGTATCTGGATTCTTAGATAATATTACAGAAGTACGAAGACGTTTAAGTCCTAATTCAGACTCACAGCAACACAGTTTGAACAGACAAATGCAGAAAGGACAGCTGGCAACAAATCACTGACTGTGTGAATGTGTAAATGAACAGATTTATAATATCAATGCTTCATCTAGAGCACGACAGATCTGACTATAAGTTCATGTGTGTATTATATTAAGTTCATGTGTTGCAGATGTATTCTGATGGCGTGTGACAATATTCAAGCCGTATTCTTTCATCTGTAACCCCGGCGGTGTGAAACAGACAAATCAGTCTATATTCTCTCATCATATATTCATTATGTGTGAGCCGTGTGCTGCAGTGTGACGTGTTGGAGTCTTGTCTTACAGTCACAGAATGGATGCAGCGTTACTCTGCTGCGGCTTATTATAAGTTATGGAAGGAAACCTTCTTACCATGAATTCTGTTTTTATATTTATTTGAATTGTTACCAAGTCTGTTTCACACCAGCGGCCTAACAGCTGAAAGAATAAGAATACATCCAAGCAACACATTAACTTAGAGAACAGACACATGTAATCCTAGTCAGATCTATGGTGTTCTCTATGAAGCAATGATTTATGAATCTATTGATTTAAACACATTCACAGTCAGTGATTTCTCCAGCTGTCCTTCCTGAATGATGTGTTTATCTTTGACGTATTCCTCTGATATCATAGTTTTCTCTTTATTTGTAAAATGTGCCGCTCTGCTGACAGCAGACTTGTCCAAGGTTGTGATTGGTCAGATGCTGCAAACAGGCGCTCGCAACCAGTTAGAGAGAAGCTGGTGGATTCACTGAGTTGATAGGTTAGTTAAACCAGAAAACCAAAAGATACCCTGGTATGTTGAACGCGCTTCGTACTACAGGCCTCTGGTTAAAAGTCCTTTGTTTGTTTGACCCATCAACCTCCCTTCTCCTTTATTTGGGAAGGTGGCCCTCGAAGTCTTTTACTAATCAGTAACAAAAGGCTGAAAACCTCTGGTTCAAACTATGGGGAGCAGCGAGAGGCACTCTTCTGTTAAAAATAGATAAAATAACTTGATTAGCCAGCAGCCCCCATATATAACAAGTATGTATAAATGTTTTACAAGTTGCCACATTGAAGCATTTATGTCACTTCTGTCACTGCAGAGATGCCGGAGACTTCCTGTGAGAGCGGTGGCCAAGCTCAACCACAACATGACGAGATCAAACAGCTGAAGGAGCCCCGCCCTGCTGCACCTCCTCCTCCTCAGCCTCCTCGTCAGACCAGGGACCCCTCAGGAAGTCAGGTATGCAACAATTGACATCATGCAACACACTTCCCAGATCATTTGTCTCTATCATGAAAGACAGATTAAGGAAGCACTGGAATAAAGACACCTTCTAGAAACATCTTGAAACAGTGATTGTTGTATTGGGAGCTGAACAATAATTGACAGACTTTTGCATTTGCAGACTTGTGACTTGCAAAACAACGACCTCGTCTCAGCTTTGGAAGAATGCATTAAATATGTCTAGTTCATAGTTTTTACTTTGTAAGGCTCTCCACAACCACAACTCCTTTCTTTTAGGTATAAACACTATTGGTTTAGACTTGTTGCTCAAGTCAAGCACAGATGGTCTGCCTAATTCTCTCCACATTCATTTGATTTGAAATCATAATGCCTTAATCTGAATTAATATGTTTCAAATACTTAAATGAACTACATCAAAATCAAAACCAAGACAAACTTGATGCAAAACTAATATTCTGTTCACCATGTTATCATCATCATAGCTGCCACATTTCATCATTCTTATTGGCATATTGTGGCTCAAGTCTCCTTGTTCAATATGTTAGGATAAAGCTCTAAAGTATAAAATCCCCTACCGTCTGACAACCCGGTGACTGTCACATGGCCGCATCTCTTGCTTTAGAGAAACGTTATTTCGCATCTAAAGTCATGTGAAACCGTTCCCTCTTTATTTCAGTACGGAGCTGCTCTGGTGACACATCGTTGGCAGCTGTACTATGGTTGATAACTTTGGTTTGGGTTCCATTAATACCACTTTACTGACACTGTTAAATCATATAGTTCTCTTCTGATTTCCAGCATCAGGACTTCTTTGCATTCTTTAGTAACATTTTGTTACATTGTGAATTGAAATGGTCCACAAATGGAGCGTAACAGGCACACTTTAACCTTTAACCTCCTTTAACCTCCTGAAATGGAGCGCCCCTGCTCCCGGGAGAAACCCACGATGTAGTTAAGAAATATTGCTATTTCATAATCGTCTATCTACAGAACATCTTCATGTTATACTGTTTTCAAAATGTGAGTTCCTCAGCTTCCAGACTCTGTAAACCAATTGCATGTTGTCCAAACTATGTGTTATTAGAAAGTATTTTAACAATAAAGTTGTACAGAAACTTCATAAACATAAGAACAAGTTGTGATCAAAAGATACAGGATAACTTTCTAGTCACTCTACAATAGCATGATTGGTATCGCTGGAAACTAGGAATTCTGAGCTTTCTAATGCACCTGAGCTCACTTCACATCGGAAGACACAGTGGCCACAGTTGACGGGGTAACATCACACTTTTACAACTTTCACCAAGGATTTTTCACCCAAAACGCCCCAAAGGCAGATTTAGTCTTACATATCTGCTCAATTATTGTCGACAGGAATGCTACACTTGTGTATTGTGGCTGAAACTATACGTTTACTTAAGCCAACCTTTGGGTCTTAGTACTTCATTACAGCCACCAAACAGCAACAAACTCTACATCATTGTTTTGTGGATACCTCAGAGCCCTGTGGGCCATTGCATTCCTCAATGTATCTGCCTCTATAGCATGGAGCTCTTCAGTCATATATGCAATATTTATTGTGTTTATTACTATTTCAATATTTTGGGGAGATTTATGCTATTTGTAACATGGCTATATGGAAATTAATACAATTTTGATTAAAACTCCCAGTAAACAGTAAACATGGGCATAACAATGCGACCACCTCAGTATATCATTTTAAATTGTATCATAAATGTTGTAATTTAGTGTATTTTCATCACATTTATAGTTACACTTGAAGTCAAAGATTAGGAGCAGATATTCAGTGTTGTTCATTGTCTACGGGTTCTTGATTTTAATGATATATTGGCTCTGAAATTTACAATTTATACGAAGCTTTTTTCTTGCACCTCCATTTCCTCTGGAATTGTAATAGAATATGTTTATTTAAATTGGATTAATATTCCTTAGTGTCTCACCTTTCAACGGAGAGCAGAAATATGCATACAAGCCACATGGTTTAGGAGCTATACCTCATTTATTTTGGGCATATTAACATTAGACTTTTTTTTTTAAATAAGGCTAAAACTGCCAGAGTTCAGGTTCAAGGGGTGTGGATCATGCAGTGGCGGGCCGTGCATTCTATACCTGGGCCTTCACTGCTGTCCTGCAGCTGAAACACAGCTACGGTTATTATTTGTTTCGTGTCAAAATATAGCCAAGACCTGTAGATAGAGTGCGTCTCCTCTCTGCTCTGACTGCAGCGCGAGACTCCTGTGAGTGCTTTGGGGCGGAGGAGGGGCTCACGGCAGCACCCGCTGCTCGTTCACAACAGTGCAGAACGTACGAGCTTTAACGTCAGAGTCACCAGAAAAGTCTCCAACAACACCAGAACAAGTCGCTAGATTTGTCGCTAGTGGCTTTTGACAAAAAAAGTCGCCAAGAGGGTTTGGAAAGTCACCAGATTTAGCGAGAGAGTCGCCAAGTTGGCAACACTGGCACCGACTAAATGTGTCCCCAGAGCAACATTGGACGTAACAATGGTTCCTATCACATATAAAACCAAATAAAAATCCATCTTCATAAAAAAAGTTGTACAAATAATAATATATAAACAAGCATCTTAAAGCTACTGCAGATGTAAAAACAAAAGCAGTTAACTTACCAAAGCTGCTGTTCACTATTTAAAGACAAAGTCCATCCTCCTTTCTTTGTTAATAAAGAGTTTAATCTCACGGTTGTTCAGTACATCCGTGTGTTTTAGTTCCAGTAAGAAGTCCTTCTGGATTCATGGATGCCAGTGAAGACAGTCGAGCCTCCCCAGTTGTATTTCTTGAATAGGTTTTAATGCGTTTGAGGCTGAAAATGTCCGCTCGACAGAGGCAGCAGATATTGGGATTGTCACCGCCCAACATGTCACGCTAGCCCACTGACCAATCACGTACATGTAGGCCAGCTAGCAGCTCTGACACGTCAAAGAATACGCCCAATATGTCAAACTAAAGATCTGATTGGTTGAAGACTATGACAATCAACAATATCGTCCCTATTCACTTAAACTGCACATGGAGGCACTGGTGAGTCTGCAGGCCTGGGGCCTCTCTTCTTACCTAGAGACACAGAGGTGAAATAGACAGGAGCAGGAAAAAGACAGGAGCTATTTTAACTTCTTTTTCTTTTTTAAAAGCCTCCTGTGGACAGGTGTTGTAAATTAGCATTTGGCTACAAACACTTAACACAGTGCATCTGGGCTTTGTGCATAAATGTATGTTACAATTCTAATGCTACTGTGATGTCCATAAAATAAACATAAACATAAACATAATGAGAAAATAAGATAATGGGGAAAATGTTTTTATAAATTATGATACATGTAGTGTATTTAAGAAAAATGATTAAATTATAAAATAGCTATAACTTTGTGATTCTGACGGCCCACCACTGGGATTATGCTAATAATGAAATCTCACAAACACGCTCCTCCTCATGATCATCAGTGATATTTAGCAGGCTGAAATGAGCCACCTATGACAAGTTTGTCAAGTTAAGAGAGCTTGTAAAGGACAAATGATATCATGTTCTTGTACGAGGCCCAATTAACTATTTTAAAATGTTCACATCATCCACATGTTGACATTGGTGTTTTTGTCCTTCCAGAGTTCCAGTATGGAAGGCATAAAGCAGAAGCAGCAGAGACCATCAGTGCTGCGTCAGCTTACCCAAACAGCTTCCAGACGACAACACGGTACGCAGACACTTCAGTATCCTGAGTTCCACACACGCAAAATCATTTTTCATCAGTTTTCTTATCTGAATAAGTCAACTGAATACAGATTTTAGGACCATTTTCAGCATCGACAGTGGCAGTATTGCTGTTATATACCTCAATGCTTTCTTACCCTAGTGCATCCAGAAAATAGTGCAGCCATCTCCATTTGCAAGGAAGAGGTAGATGCTGTCCGTCTACCCCAATTTTCTTCACCACACATGGGCTCCTCTTCCAAGCAAAGTCATCTTTACCTCCCCTTGAGCAGAGATGACCCAAAGCAGAGCTCCGTCCAGGCCAGGCTTCATGATGGGTGACTTCCTCACATTTACACTGACTGACAAACAATGCAAATGACTCAATGCATCATAAGATAGCAAGATCAGTTGCCATCTAATTAATGGGTTGACTAAGAAGATGGTATGATACAAAATTGAAATATATCTTTATCATATATAATTCAAGTTTCCTTATGTGGTGAGATTAATGAATACAGATTCAGTTGTGATGGTGGAACAGTTGACCAGCTGAAGGAGTCATGGGAGTTTACTCATCCATCTTACGTGTGTGTTGTGGACTTAGAAAAAGCTTATGATCCTGTCTGTAAGGGGAAGAGGTCAAACACTATCTCAGTGGGGATTGGGCCACATCAAGGTTCAGCCTTTTCATTGATTCTGTTTGGACAGAATCTCAATGTGCAGACGAGACGTGAAAGTGTCCACTTCCGTGACCTCAGGATTGAGATGGTTCTGTGGCACTAGGGTTGCAGAGATGAGTGCCAGCAACTGAACTTTGCTGCAATATGATTCTTTGTCACTGCCCCAAGTGAAGCACTTCTAGTATGTTGGGGTCTTGTTCACTAGTTAGTCCAGTGGTTCTCAAACGTTTTCTGTCACGCCCCACTTTGGAGGAAGAAAAATGTTCACGCCCCACCGCCCCAACTAAATTGTAACAAAATGGTCCATGTTGAACTTTTATTGAAATAACTGACTCCTCCATCTGTGCCTTTTCAGATAATAGAATAAAGAAAAGTGCAATCACTTTCAAGTAAACCAGGTTTCTCCATCAGACAAAAACAAATACAATGTGCCATCACTTTGTTAGAATAATGCAAATAAAGTTCTATCTGTGCAAAAAATAACTAATATTTGGCAAAAAATAGCTTATTGTGGCTGCAATTAACCTGTTTTGCACTGAATATCTTTTCAAGATAATAACAGTAATGTGCAACCTGTGAAAACTAAACAAAACAAGTTAAAATATTTGGCAATTAAGAGTTTTACTGAGTTTAACACTGCATATCTTTTCAAAACAATAACATGCAACCTGTGCAAAACTGAGCAGGAGAATTTTATTCTAAATATGAGCTTTAAAATGTAGCATTCTGGTGTACTCTGAGAATAAAATTAAGTGATAAGACATTTACTTATTTATTATTTAGTTATTAATCAGTATTTCAGCTCTATTATTATGAACCTTTATTTAGACAAAATCCATTGAGAACGAGGTCTCATTTTCCAAAGTTTTAGTCAAATAAAAACAAAGATAGCAAGAGTAGTGAGAACCATCGCCTGTACAAATAAAGTGATTAGTTTTCATTACTGTACGGCTTCATATTAACTTCTACTGTTACTGTGAAGCTGTTAGGATTGTGGCCAATCTTCTATTTGCAATTAATATGCATTCAATCCAGTTCTATTATTTAAATTAAAATGGTAATCTACTCTGGCTAAGGTAGCTTATCAAGAGTAAAATAATAGCTGTGATTTAACTGCACGTGGGACTGTTGGTCCTCTGGCTGTGGTCATCACAGTGAACAGTGTGATGAGAGGACAGTGAGCCCTTGTTGCTGTACTTCATCTCCTTGGAGCAGAGGCTGCATTCAGCATACCCTGTCTCATCAATGTATTTAAAACACTGTGACAGCAGGAAGCTGTACTCACGTCTGTTTAGACCTCCACCTTTATCCAGACCCAGCTCCACCTTTATCCAGGCCCACCTCCACCTTTATCTAGACCCAGCTCCACCTTTATCCAGACCCACCTCCACCTTTATCCAGACCCAGCTCCACCTTTATCCAGACCCAGCTCCACCTTTATCCAGACCCAGCTCCACCTTTATCCAGGCCCACCTCCACCTTTATCCAGACCCAGCTCCACCTTTATCCAGGCCCACCTCCACCTTTATCTAGACCCAGCTCCACCTTTATCCAGGCCCACCTCCACCTTTATCTAGACCCAGCTCCACCTTTATCCAGACCCAGCTCCACCTTTATCCAGACCCAGCTCCACCTTTATCCAGGCCCAGCTCCACCTTTATCCAGACCCAGCTCCACCTTTATCCAGACCCAGCTCCACCTTTATCCAGGCCCACCTCCACCTTTATCTAGACCCAGCTCCACCTTTATCCAGGCCCACCTCCACCTTTATCCAGACCCAGCTCCACCTTTATCCAGGCCCACCTCCACCTTTATCCAGACCCACCTCCACCTTTATCCAGACCCAGCTCCACCTTTATCCAGGCCCAGCTCCACCTTTATCCAGACCCAGCTCCACCTTTATCCAGACCCGGCTCCACCTTTATCCAGACCCAGCTCCACCTTTATCCAGGCCCAGCTCCATCTTTATCCAGACCCAGCTCCACCTTTATCTAGACCCAGCTCCACCTTTATCCAGGCCCAGCTCCACCTTTATCCAGACCCAGCTCCACCTTTATCCAGGACCAGCTCCACCTTTATCCAGACCCAGCTCCACCTTTATCCAGGCCCAGCTCCACCTTTATCCAGGCCCGGCTCCACCTTTATCCAGACCCAGCTCCACCTTTATCCAGGCCCAGCTCCACCTTTATCCAGACCCAGCTCCACCTTTATCCAGGCCCAGCTCCACCTTTATCCAGGCCCGGCTCCACCTTTATCCAGACCCAGCTCCACCTTTATCCAGACCCGGCTCCACCTTTATCCAGACCCGGCTCCACCTTTATCCAGGCCCGGCTCCACCTTTATCCAGGCCCGGCTCCACCTTTATCCAGACCCAGCTCCACCTTTATCCAGGCCCAGCTCCACCTTTATCCAGGCCCAGCTCCACCTTTATCCAGACCCAGCCCACCTTTATCCAGACCCAGCTCCACCTTTATCCAGACCCAGCTCCACCTTTATCCAGGCCCAGCTCCACCTTTATCCAGGCCCAGCTCCTTCACATCTCAGCCCTGCGTCAAGCTGCGCTACACAAACAGCCTCGTCTTCCTGAAGCTCTTTGACCTCATCATCTCATCAGTATCTGGGCCTTTCATTCTACTTTGAGTTAAAACAAACAACCTGCAACCAGATCCGCTCTGTTCGGGTTTAACGTTAACGAGTGACCGCGTGAACTGAACCGGAACACGGGGGGGGCTGCATGTTTCATCACGTTACATTTTTTCCTCCTAAATCGCGATAATGATGAACGTTAACAGTCCACAAAGTTCCGCATGCAGTGGACATTAACTTAACCCAGCAAGTATGACCTGTAACGGAACATAACAGAACTTAAACTGTAACGGCGTATTTCGCCGAAAAGCGACAAGTTTGCAGGTATGAATAAAGTTCTTGAAATAAAAAAATGATGCTTTTCCCTCTGCGCCCCACCTGCAATACCGCTGCCTCCCACTAGAGGGGCGCGCCCCACAGTTTGAGAAATACTGAGTTAGGGTAAGATTAAATGGTTGGTCATTATTCTCACAACCAGAGGTTGCTTGTCAGAAAAATTCCACAAAGGTAAATTAAAGTGTTAAAAGAAAACAAGGAACACTGGATATTAGGTGAGGAAAGAAGCCTGGCTGGCCTGCTAGTACTTGAACCCACTGCTAATCATTGACCGCCAACATCCCCAACATCTGTACCATTGTTGCTGCAGAGGGTGAAATATATGGAAGCGACAAAAAAGGAACTTTTCTTCACTGTAGAAACATCTTCCAACTTTTGGCTCAGCTCTTTCTCAAAGGTCTTCCCTTGTACCGCACAAGTCTGAACGTACTTCTGTTACAACACGAGGAGATGATATAACTGACACATTTCTGTTCCCGCCAGCATCCCTGAGGAGAGCAGAGCTCTGTTTGTGAGTGGCCTCTGTCGCTGGCCCGGCTGTGACGTGATGTCTGAAGATTTCCCTAGTTTCTTAAAGTAAGTCGACGGCTGTGTACTACATTCATGGTGTGGCATATTTCAACTTTCTGGAGGTACAGATTAAGTTGATATCAGTAATGTAATGTGACAATTACCTAACAATCATTATTTGCCTCTTTAAAATAAATGTAGCAACATATATAGCAGCTGCTCCATCTCACCCAGAGTACGATCAGCAGTACTGAGTCCAGTGCTCCATCCTGGCAGCACCATTCACCGAGGACACTATGAACACAGAAGATTTGAGATGCCATGTAGTTAGGAGGCACATTTTGAGTTTTAATGGAACTAGGCCAGCACTTCCATTTCCATTTGCTCCCAGTGCTAATCTAGGCTTCATTGAGTGGTTGTGAGGACCCAGTAACTGCACAAAGCACCTCACAAGTCCTGTGAGGTTGCCAAGTTTGAGCTCTGTCTGTTTTCCAAGAATAGGACCAAAGTGGGTCTTAAATGACGAGCTACCTAACATATATGAATGCATTAGGAAAAACAATCCAACATCTTTAAATGATTCTAGAGGTTTCATAAATGACAAAATTATACGTTTTGTTTGTTTGTTATTGTTAATAACACATTCTGAAAAGTTTATAAGCAATTTGATTTTGAAAAATGGTTTAATCAACATTATATAAGTGCCGGTTTGCTAAAGACCTCGAAATATTTGTTCTTATATTGATGCCCTGTATGGTGATTTATGTTGTTTCACAGGTTGTGCATAATGTGTAGCTATAAAACGCAGATACATTGACACTAATACATTTGAGTTTCTCATCGGTTTCTTGGCAAACAAGTGTACTTCCCACAAACATTGGACAACTAACCGTATACTATTTTGTGTTCTAGGCATCTCCATTCTGAACACAGTTATGGGGACAGAAGCATTGCTCAGTGGAAGGTCCAGCAAGATATTGTTCAGTGCATGGAAAGTCAGGTGGGCCACAGAAACCTAGAAGGTCTACAACCACATCATGAATATGCTTGTGAAACTAATTGTCTAAAACATGGTGTAAGCCATCTCCCCCACACTACATCATGACTTATTACACCTCACTTACTGGGTAAATACCCTTTAAGTAAACCATGACATTGAAAACAAACAGGCTGACTTTAGCCATGCAACACAGAGTAATCCGATTGAACCGGGCTCAACTTTTAGTGGACTGCAATTCAACATCTTCTGGCAAAACGCTGCGTTGGCCAATCAAAAGCCACATTTCTGTTGGATGACTTTGTAACATGAATGATGTATTTCTACTCATCTTTGACAATAGAAGAAATGCAGATGATTGCTGAATGCCTCTGAAAATATTTTCTGGAGTTATAAACTCTTCTCAGATGAAAGCATTTCTTTACACAAAGCTATTTAATGTCTTAACACCTGCTAAATGAAAGAAAAGAGACTAATAGCAATAGCTGCTGGTATGGTTCAGTTTAAAATAGCTGTATGTCAACACTGTCTTCTAACATCCAAATGCAACTGTGACGGCTGTGAGGTTCATAAATAAAGATAAGGTGTGGAGGTCCATCCGGTCTCATACTAGGATTGAGTTGCCTGACTTTAACCTAACTTAAGCATACATAGATTGCCGTACATTGAAGAAATACTCCAGTATAGCATAGACTTCATATATGATGGACGGCGTGCCTGCCCTTCCTCCCAATGTACTAAAGTGAAGCCAAAATATCGGAGCTAGAGTTTGCATGGAGGGTGGAGCTGAAGTCCCGCCCACACACCCGCCAAAGCCAATCCGGAGCTGAGCACGGCCACATCTCGTTAAGCATGTGCCACTTAGCTGTGTCATGTTAGCACCACAGTCGCTGTTTGGCTAGACAGACACAACAACTAAGCATAATACCTCTATGAATATATTTATGATTACATAGACTTGTGACGGTTAAGGGCAGGGAAAGTTACATCTCTCTCGTACAATTCCTGAGTCTCCGGCTCCGCGTGGACTTCTTCACTCAGAGCAGCTTACAATAGTGATGACTCATGTCTCACCACTTTTTAATGACTAACAAACTCTGTGAGTCTCGAGTTATAAAATCACTTATTTAAGGTCAATTTGATGTCAATCTAACCTTGGGCATTCTCTGTTTTCAGCTCATCCTGGAACGACAGAAACTCATTGCGATGCAACTTCATCTGCACCTCTCTGAACACAAACACACTGATTTGGTATGTTGGCTTTCACTGTTTTTTCAGCTTTATTTGTCTGATAAAAGAAGGGTTAGTGTAGCTTGAAGAATTGTAAGAAGTCTTGAATATTTAGTAAAAATTCTTGAATGAACTTCGACCTGGAAAGAAAGCACATTGAACTGTTCATGTCCACCTCCATCATTGCATGCTGAAGGCAGCTTCTGAGTGGCCGTACAGTCTTCCTCTGTTCCTGCCCCAGCCCCAGGTAACAGACGGAGACAGAGTGCAACAATGGGGCATTAAACATCTGGAGGAGTTGTCCCAGCATGGCTACAGCATGGCTACTGGTTCTGCTCACACTCTCCCAGGTAACACACTTTTTATGGAAGTTTATTGATGACCAAACACTTCAGCAAGAAATAAAGCAATATCTGACACCTTACAGTCTATAACTTCTGATAACTTATCTGATTGTTTGAGAAAGCAGTCTCAAAAATAAAAAGTCAAAATTCAAAATGAAATCCATGAGATTTGTAGCTACAAATGTTGAGTTTCAGACTACGCCTGAACATTGTACAGTTATATTCACTGCTTTTCATTCATATGCGACGACACTAAAGGTTCCCACCAACACACTCGTATCTACACAAAGGTAGTTTAGAAGATCAGATGAATAATCATGATCTTAATCACATGTGTTTGATGACATATCATTGTTGTTGTACAGATTTGGTCCCCAGTATTGAATGTTACAAATACAACAACATCAGACCTCCATACACCTATGCCTACTTGATAAGATGGGTGAGTTTCTTTTATTAGATGTTCTATTATTTGTAAAGCTGGTCTTTTTATGACCGATGTACTTTGGCATTCACTGGTGATTTCAGAGAGCAGACTTTACACTCTTTAGCAGTGTTTTACAGTAAATTGTAAAGCTACTTTTTGGATCTTTTCATGGTAACATCTTTAAATATATTCAGATACACATAGATTAACCTTTCAAAAATGAGTTTGAAGTTCTAGTGTGTAGAATCTGGTGTCATCTAGTGGTGAGGTTGCAGATTGCCACCAACTGAAGTTCTCCTGTGTGCCAAGCGTGTAGGAGAACTACGGTCGACACGTTAAGATACGGAAACACTATCTAGAGCCAGGGTTTGGTTTGTCTGTTCTGAGCTACTGTAGAAACATGGCGGCTAGCTCTGTGAAGATATATACATTCTAAAGTAATGAAAACTATTTCTATTTTCAGGTGATTATATACTAAAGAAAACATAATAATATTATATTCCATTTCTGCCAATAGATCCCCTTAAATGCTACACACTATACCTTTAAGTTAGCTCTAAAGGGCTGAAGAAGGGATGAAGATATGGGTCCAATAAAAAATGTTATAACCTAATCAGTACAAAGACAGGTGTAATTCAATTTACAGCATTCAGCTGTAGACTTGTGTACGTGTGTTTAGGTGTGTGTGTGTGATGATGCAAAGCTGAGTGCAGGTTTAAATTGGACAGAATGACATGAATGACTCAAACTAGGGAAATGATGCCTCAGCCGAAAGTAACTGTATTTGATGCACTCTAGCTCTGCTACACACTGTTGCAGTGGTGGCTGATCTCTACATTGGATGGCAGTTCCTGTCACATCTTGTCCGAGTGTGTTTCTCACTGTGTCTGACTGTTTGCAGTCCATCCTGGAGTCTCTGGACAAACAGCGCACTCTGAATGAGATTTACAACTGGTTCACTACCATGTTCTTCTACTTCAGACACAACACTGCTACCTGGAAGGTTTGAACTACTCAGATTACACATTCTCTCTTATACCTGATGAAATGATATGCATTACACTGTTGGAGCCTTACGGCAAATATCACTTGCTAAATCATCTATGTACACAGAAATGCATCTGCACTGTTTTTTCTTAGGGCTCAGTCACGTTGGGAATATTTCACACTATATTAAGTTAATTTGACTTCATATTTTACAGTTGTTACATTATGTTGTCATGTTATTATTTAAATACGAATCATGATCTTTCTACTAACATTAACCGAGTAGTTTTGTTACCTAAACCTGACTGATGTTTCACGATGTTTCACGATGGCAATGTGTGTTGCTGCAAGCGTGAAAAGAGGCTGATACAAGACATATTTATGAAACGTATTTTTGTATTGGAAACGTTGACATTCAATGTATCAGTGATTTACAGAAACGTACAATGCCAAAAGAAATGTCTGGCGGCAGGTTGGCACAAGTGCTTCTACTAATCACATATTCCAGAAAAGAGCAGGAGTGTGTGGTGCTCATCGCTGGCTGTTCCTCAGGTTAGGCAAACAGTTGACCAATCAGAGCTCTAGAGGCCGAGTTAAGAATGGGCTCGTCATATTGCTACATAGATAGCAAGCTACATATTTAAATCCATTACAAATTTCAACAGGAAAATGGTCATTTAGTGCAGATAAAGCCTAAATCAAATTAAATGTGGGTTTACTCTGGCTGAGTCAGATATGTTGAAGCGCTCAGAAAAATCTGAGATTCTCATTCATAAATACGACAAGTCAGCAGCAGGTATCACGGTATCATGAGTACACTGTTCAAAGCCATAGTCTTGCTGCCTTGTGATTTAGTCATGTGTTAAGTGATAACAACAACAAAAGAGCTTCCATCTATTGACAATACAATGTCCCTGTTCTACCCAGAATGCAGTGCGGCACAACCTCAGCCTGCACAAGTGTTTTGTGCGGGTGGAGGGAGGAAAGGGAGCTGTGTGGACGGTGGATGAAACCGAGTACCAGAGGAGGAAGGGACAGAAGTATCACAGGTACAAACATCCTCACATGAAAAACTCAGGAGTCAGGAGTCCAGTGCTGCTCGTGGGCAGACATTTGGGCCTGGAAGTGCTGAATTTAGTTCACCCCTGTTTCCTCAGCTAAAGCAAGAGACAGGCACAAATCAATCTCCAACTTCCACAAGACAAGGAAAGACAATGAAAGGAAGGAAAAGAGTTTGTACGAAAGGAAATGAGAATGTAGGAAAGAAAAGGTGGAGCTTCAAAAGAAATTTGAAATTCAATTCCACTTAATACTCAGCAGATTCTAATGCAGCAAATGTCTGCCCATAGATAGAAACAACAACAATGGCTATAGTGATAGCACAGTTAGCCAGTGTGTGTCACAATAAGTGTGTGTGTGTGTGTGTGTGTGTGTGTGTTTGTAGGGACTGTCCTGTGAAGTGGCTCACCTCCTACCCCCGGTACTGTCCAGAGGACCCCTGAACACCAGCAGGTGGAAGCACTGAGCCGAGTCCCGTTCACATGGAGAGGTGTACAGAACTGCATGAAGAATTGTTGAAATGCCTGTTTTTCTTTAGATTTATTTTGGAATGCCTTGTTGAACACTTCTGTGACGTTTGTTACATCGAGATGTTTTGTACACATACGTGTACAACAGCAGTTTTTGTACTCAACGATTTTTAATTCCAAAAGAAGTGTTGTAAAAATAAATGAAACTAACATGTGTGTGCGTCTGTCTTCAGTCTGATTTTAAACATCCATGAACTGGTGAATCCCGTCAATGAGTAGGTCAGAGGTCAGACTATGTTCACATCACCTCAAACAGAGAACGTCCTCCTACACTTAGTTATCTGCTTTTATTGTTTTTAGATCTATGATCTTGATTTTCACAAATACAATTTGAAAATGTGTCATTTATTCTCTCAACCCACTTTTTTCCTTTCCCACAACCATGTAAAAAGTTCAAAGGCAACTGCAAATCACTACCATATATTCTGTGACATGATTTAATACTGAAATATATATGTGGTTTATAGAGTAGCAACAAACTGTCATGCAAATGTATTTGACCCAACAGCTATGTGATATTCTATATTGTTCTTAAAGGCAACAAATCCCATGAAAAGACTAAAACCTTCCTGAGCTCTCAGCTTTGAGCACATTGGTTTCTTCTGAAGACATCAACCTAAAAAGGAAAAGTTCTAAAACTTGCCAAAAAGGTTCAGTCATTTCCTAAAGCAGCTGTTCACTTTAATTGGTAACACACGTGGCTGGATGACATGTAGTGTTAAAGAGACTAGGAAGGCGCTATACAAGTACAAGTCAATTTACCATTTACTCAAACAGGTGGATATACATGGATGTATACATTCAGAACTATTTTCAGTGGTGGATTAATCCACATTTGGCACTGGTATGCGTGGCAGCAGGTGTATGTGGGATTGAATAAGCTCTGTGTATGCATGTTAATGAAGGAACATGTGTGACCTGCGTGTTCAACATAACATAATAACTATATCTATTCTGTCTTTGCTTTCTTCTTTTTTACATTACAAATATTTTCGCCAGACAAAAAAACAAAAGATTCTTGTTAAAAAGTTTAACAAAAGCTAAATGAACTTTCTTTGCTATTGCTATTTCTAGAACTTGTCTGTTTATTCTGATGACGCAGTTTCACCTCCAGGCCAGCTGGTGGCGGTAGTGCAGCAGAATATATATCGGATAGATATTAGACGCTCACCGGCGGGTGAACGAGCTCAACAAGGAAGCAGCAGAACGCGTTTGTTTCGTGTTGGAGTGACGTTATTTAAGAAAGGTCCTGTTCACAGGTCTGTCTGTGGGTGTCATGATGTGTGAGTGACCCAGTGAACCAGCTGCTAACAGACCGAACCACAGCCTGTAGGGGTACAACAATGGCAGACGAAGCTCCTTTCCAGTTTTTACACTACGAAGTCATTCAGTACATTTACAAGTCAGCTGAGAACGGAGAGACGGTAAGAGTGTCAGGAAGCTGCACTTTTCTCCGGACAGTCAGTGGTCGTCACCTGTGTCATTCATCACTTCTCTGTCCTTCGCTCAGGAGAATGGACGAAATATCGCCAAGCTGGAGAATCTGGGCTTCAGAGTGGGCCAAGGTCTGATGGAGAGGTAACCCTTCTGTACACTGACGGTGTGTCTGTACACTGACGGTGTGTCTGTACACTGACGGTGTCTGTACACTGACGGTGTGTCTGCACACTGACGGTGTCTGTACACTGACGGTGTGTCTGCACACTGACGGTGTGTCTGTACACTGATGGTGTCTGTACACTGACGGTGTGTCTGTACACTGATGGTGTTCTGCCTGCATTCAATGCTAAATAAGTCTTTGAGTCACTGGCTCATTATGGATTCAATAGCAATGCCTTGGACCTCCAGAGACTCTGAAAGGTGACTCAGAGCTTCATTGTTTCATATATTCTGATGGATTCTATTTACTTTATATTCACCCTGTAAATGGAACAATATGAGCGGTTAACCTGTTTTTAATATATTTGTTATACATTACAGGCACGAGGCAACACAAATTAAACTTAATTATTATAATAATAATACTTTAAGGTGTCAAGAAATCTGATATGCAGAGGCAAACCAACGCTAGCTGTGTTTCCACTCCCATATTAGTATGTGCATTAGTATTGCATCAAAATAAGCTGTATGGACACAGCATAGTCTGATTTAAAGCAGTTTGAACATGGACACCATGGACATATGAAGACGGCGTCTCATTCATTCCTATGAAGGACTCCTATCTTTTTGAGCCCTATGGCGTCACGTGACACACCTGGAAGTTGTAATTCAACCAGTTTCCACCCCTTCCTGGTTATTCATTCATTCTGTCTTTGTCTCTGCATTTCACATGGCCAATACCAGCTGACATGAAGGAACAATGAAAACAAAGCCATGTTGTTTCCAGTTCATAAGCTCTACTTCTTCATGTTACAGAGGAACCTAACGTAACTTCAGACTAAACTACGCTGTAACCGGGTTTATCTGATGGAAATGCACTCATTCTTTTTGATATTTTAAAAAGTTGGCTTGAATTGCTTGACAATTGAAAGGACACATGACTACTGAATGTATCTACTACCAAGTATTGTGTGTGTGTGTGTGAGTGTGTATCAGAGCCTGATAGATGTTCTTCCTCTGGGCCATAGAGCTCCAGTGTTATAAAAACGCATCAAGGAGCCACACTGTTGCACTGACATGTTCCTTCATTACCATGAACACACACTGTAGTTTATTTTGACTCAGTCCCACATACACTCACTAGAGAAACAACTGTGGAGAATAGTCCCCAAATCCATGCATCATTTCCTGTTGTTTGAGTTCTGTTTGACTTAAACTGCAGTGATCAGCTGTTTCACAATAGACTGAATGACACTGCATACGGTATTTAGCCACCGACAAAGCTGAGAAGTGGGACTAACACATTGGGTCTTGTGTAAAAAAAAAAAAAAAAGCAATGATACGAACAGTGTCAAGCCTCTGGACTTCATGTAAACAGCTTTTCCTTTTCTCCAGACTTACAAAAGACACGGCGCGGTTCAAAGACGAGCTGGACATCATGAAGTTTGTCTGCAAAGACTTCTGGACCTGCGTGTTCAAGAAGCAAATCGACAACCTTCGAACCAACCACCAGGCAAGCTCTCTGTAGTTCCTCTCATTCCTACAGTAGGTATATCTTTAACATAACACGAGCCAGCCCGACAAACTGACGTCGTTCATTTTGTTTCAAACATGCATAATACACAAATAAATATCAGTTATTCACCAGCTGTACTGCTGAATGCTGTGTTTTAGGGCATCTATGTTCTCCAGGACAACAAGTTCCGATTACTGAGTCAGCTGTCAGCTGGGAAGCAGTACCTGGAACACGCCCCAAAGGTGCCCTGCCTCCATTTCAGACAATTTATTATTACAATTTAGACTTTATTATGACTTTCTGCAGTTTCCTGTTTGTGAGGCAGCTGATCCCAGACCAGCAGGACATCACTCTGCTCCTGAGTGCCATTAAGATAACTTTTAAATGAGCAACATTGCACAGTGTAGGTTGATTAGCTGTAAGCAAATAGCCTGCAGGTTACTCCTGTTCACTTTGTTACCTTCAGGTGCAGGGACGTCCTGGTCACAATCCAACTCTTTTAATCTGCTCTCAAATCCCGCTTCATCTTTTTTAGATTTTGGTTTCATTAACATGTTCACAGTACACAGCTAGAGTTTTAGTAGAGTAGTTCTGTAAGAACATACAGCCTCTGTCCAGCTCACCTTTGGTGTTTCTTGTGAATGCTGTGTATTGTGTAATGTAGAGCAGTGATTTTCAACCGCTGTGCCGTGAGAGATCGTCAGGTGTGCCGTGGGAAAATGTCCAATTTCACTTAATGAGTCCAAAAAAATATTATTTAGTTGTTGCAAATACTTTGCCATTGTTGAGCGTCTGAGCTGCAATATAGTGGCTGGCTGAGTAATAATACTCTTCCATGCCAGTGGGGGGCAGTAGGTAGCGCAATAATGACTTTGTTAATTTAAAACAGTAGAATGAAATGACGCGTGGGAGAGGTTGTGGTGACGAGACGAACAGCGATGGAGAAATATTTGAAAAGGAAAAATTCAGACTCTGATCTGAACCCTGGACAAAATAAGCCAGATGAAAAGCCTCGTAAGCATCAACACATTGAGAGACTTGGCGCACTTAGCACGAAGTTCACTCGGCGAAAACCGACTTAGCAGCTCAGAAATTTAAATTTGAACTGCTCAGCAATCGCTTTGCAGTTGACGTGGAAAGAGCACCTGTGCACATCCACATGGAGCTGATAGACCTCCAGTGTAATGACACTCAAGGCAAAGTGTGACTCTGTGGGCGCTGCAGGTTCCAACCTCACCCCCGAAACGATGCCTTAACTCCGCCTACTGTACATGCTGCTCAAATGCTCTGCATGTTTGGAAGCACATACCTGTGTGAGCAGCTTTACTCCACATTGAGGGTTTCCACAGAACATAACCCCAGATATTAATGAACTGGCAGCCAAGAGAACATCTGGCTCTGGTACGTATGCATACCATAATGTAGCTACCTAAACATGTGTTCTTTTTGCACTTTGTCCAATATCCCTTCTGTCCTGTTTATTAAATGGTGACTCTATTTGGCCCTCAACGTAGTCCTATTGTTAGTTTAGTCCAGGGGCGTCAAACTCATTGTTGATCTGGGTCCGCATCAGCATCATGGTTGCCCCCAAAGGGCGGGTCGTCATCGGCGGGGAGGGGGGCTGCTGCTGCTGCCACTTACACTGGTGGAGGTGTACGCGCGCGGATCGGGGAGGAGCTCCACCATGCGCGATACAGAGAGCAGAGGATATTTGTAAATTGTATCAAGTCTGACTTTTACATTTTTTTTTTTTTTTTTTTTTGGCGGATTCGCGGGCCACATAAAATGACGTGGCGGGGTGTTTGACACCCCTGGTTTAGTCCCTCTCTGAGATTGAGTTTGACACCATGGCATAGATGCTGTATTATGATAAAAGGTGTCATTTGGTAACGTTTTTGGTTGTTGGTGTGCCGCGGGATCTTTTTAATGTAAAAAGTGTGCCACGGCTCAGAAAAGGTTGAAAAACACTGCTGTAGATAACCAGACAGGATTTAGACAACCTCCTTCAGCATGATGCAGGTTAAACCTGAACCTCCTTTATGCTGTATTTCTTTAGTTCATTCATGGCTGTCCATTCTCAGTGTTTTAGCAGCAAACCAGGATTTATATAGCTGATGATGTCCATCAGACATGTCTCTGTGACATCAGGACATCCTTGCTCCTCTTATGACGCAGATGTGTGTCTCTCTGCAGTATCTGGCCTTCACCTGTGGTCTGGTGAGAGGAGCTCTGTCCAACCTGGGAGTGAAGAGTATTGTGACTGCTGAGGTGTCCATCATGCCTGCTTGTAAGACACATCACTTACATCATCCAATCAGAGAAAAGAAAAATCTGAACTTTTGCCTTTTTTCAAGAGCTTTCAACCACATCTCTGTTATCATCAGAGAACCGAGTTCTTTAATTAGGGGCAACTGGCTCAGTGGCAGGTTGTCCTTTAATCAGAGGGTCGGTGGTTTGATCCCCCCCCCCTCTAGTCCATGTCCATGTGTCCTTGCTCCCGTAAGCTGTGCCCGCTGTGTATGAATGATCAGAGTATGAATTTTAAACACATTTAAGCAGAAGGAAATCATTTTTATTTCTGAAATAAGAATGACGTATGGACTGACATGCTCTCTTCTCTCTGTTCTTTATCTCTGCAGGTAAATTCCAGATCATGATCCAGAAAATGTGATGAGGCCACACTCACTCTGCACTCTACTGCTGTCATACATCCTTGAGTTGCCGCTATTGTGTGTGTGTGTGTGTGTGTGTGTGTGTGTGTGTGTGTGTGTGTGTGTGTGTGTGTGTGTGTGTGTGTGTGTGTGTGTGTGTGTGTGTGTGTGTGTGTGTGTGTGTGTGTGTGTGTGTGTATTACGCCAGTGCTTCTGCACAGTTGCACAGTTGCAGATAAAGATCAGGCTACACTGATGTTAGTAGAATTAGATCCCAGTGGTGGCTGGGTATAATTGTTTACGACTCGTTTGATCTAAACATTTCCAATAACCCCAGAGTGATGTAAAGTCCAAATTAATTGGAAAAAGATAGCTGTAATCATTTCTAAAATTCACATATTTTGATATAACAAAATATTCTGCTTCAGTCCATATTTATCGGCGTTCACCCTTAAAAAAACGTCCCTGCAGAAAACTTCTTGCTTCTCCAGTTTAAGGGAATGGGAGATGACCTTCTGATGGGTTTAATTCATTCACACCTGTGATCAAATAAGAGACCAAATACAACTCTTGTGACCCGTGTTCCTTACTTGTCTCCCAGGTTATGTGCCAGTTAACTAGCAGAAGTGGAGTTGGACATAAATGCACCTGCGCCATGCACACACTTTACCATGAGCTTTAAATAGGCTCCTATTACTTTCACTCTGGTGGCACAAAGGTAACAGCAGGTTGAATTCATACACAATAAACTGTTAAATATGATTTATATATGATATAAATGTATTAAATAATCAATGAGTTTGTTTGGATTTACCATGTGTATGGGCCCTACTAGTTAGAGCTGTAGAGCTTCTCAAAAACCAATTTTATGTTTAAGCAGTTCAAAGAGAAATAACAATTGTTTAACAAAAATAACATTGTATAGACCAAAAATAATAAATACAACACAAGTCCATGTCTCTACAATTCAACATCTAATAAAACAACTTGGAGTTGGAGAAAGTGTTGCGACAGTGAACGGCTTCAAGAATGTTCCCCTCAGACATGCCGACCTGTGATCTCATGAACAGATGAGCACATGAATGAATGAAGACATTGCCTGTGATCGCATAGTGAAGATGCTTGCTCTCCAGTACTGGTCATCAATCCTGTTGAAGCATGAAAGTATCCAAAGTGTTTACAATATGTTGATGGCTTTTTTTTAAGTTGCTTGATTTCAGGTGGAATCAGTTGCAATAAATCAGTCTATGCTCCAGCTTACATGATTGATTCTCTGGGAAGAAGCCCAGTTATAAACTCTTCTGGCAAACAGATCTTAGAAACTACAGAGCATTCAGACAAGTGTTCAGACCCCTTCACATTTTTACATTTGGTTATGTTGCAGCCTTATGTTAAAATAATTCAAATTCATCTATCTACACTCCATACCTCATGACAAAGCCACAACCACGTCTCAGAAATGTTTATGAGATGAATACTCTGAGGACATTGTATATACATTTCATGCAATACACTTTATCAGAATTCTCAAGCTACTCAAATTCAAGTATTTGCTCAGACAACTTTCATTTCCAGATGTTGACCGACTGAGACTGTGTTGGTCATCTCAGCGCTCATCCTCCTCATTCCCAGCAGGAGAAGGCAGCTGACACACTGTTTGTTACCTGCCCACCATCTGACAGTTACAGTACAGGAGGTCAGCTGTCTGCTGCTAGAAACCAGGCTGGACGTAGCTCTTAACTAGCTGAGTTGAAATAATACAAACCCGCCGCTGGAATGCAGACTGGCCAATCATAGCGTAGCATCGGCCAGCACTGACCAGGGCCTGACCACTATCCCGCTCTGCTCCATGTTTCAGATGTTCTTCATTCTCAGGCTGGTTTAGTGGATTTGAGGCAAATCATGGTGAAACTTGTAATCGTGATACTCGATACCAGGAGAGGTAGAAGATGATATTAGCTAACATTAGCACATCACTAACTAATGTTAGCATGTCTATGCTATGCTATGCTAGCTACTGAAGGTATACTGAATGTCTACACATGCTTCTTTTGCTTTTTAATGATTGGAAATGTGAATAAAGACTTACCAGCTTTACAGGAACAGTGTTGTTCCTTCTTTCATTGTCTCAATCTCTAGGTGATGTGGTTCACTTTTACTCTGCTCCGTAGCTTTAGCATCTTTTCTTTTCAACCAGTTTTCACTGCTGAATTATTTAACATCCTGATATATTCTTCAAATACTTACTGTAAACCTTTCTGTCTGCACCAAACATATTCCAAGTCATTTGCTGGAGACCATAAATGTCCACGAAGTATCATGGAAATCTGGCCAGTAGTTGTTGAGATACTTCACTGTGGACCAAAGTGTTGCATAGACTGAACGAGGAACATCACCATCCCTAAGACCTCCGTATCAAACAGCATGGGGCCATTTAGAACCACTATTAACACTTGAGATGTGGTCCGAGAACACGTCATACACGTTTGTTTGAAGCTCTCTGAAGCCTTTGGGCCTCTGCTACCAGTAGGACAACAACACAACCTGAATCCGTAGCCGATAGAGTCAGAACATTGTTTAAATGTGGGAACACAGTGAGATTACTGACGATGATACTGATGACCAGACAGGTTGGAAACAAAGTTAGTCAAAGTTATGTGGGGAAAAAAGGATTAGTGAAGGATTATTATCAGCTCTCAGGTGTGCTCACTTTCAGTCTGACCTCCAAATCAAGTGGTCAGTAGTTTCCAATCCGTTTGATTTGTGACCCTGTAAAATACAAGTGTTTACTTATGACCCGCAGTGTGGATGTGAATTAACCAAACAGTGATCTTCTCAGACTGTTTCATTTTGAAGGATATATATTGTTTGAAGAGGTGAAAGTGTTCAGTATTTTACAAGACAATGCCAAACATTTATGAAATGTCAGTACTAAACACTGTGTATTGTAGTTGCAATGATTATTATTTTCTTTCTTATCCCTTCAATCATGCTGTCTTTATCTTATTAACCTCTGGGGGTCCTCACCTCCATGTTGGGAACCATATGGATAATCTGGATGAATTGTTTCTAAACGTCCTGTGAGAACTAAAAAGAAAAACAGCCTGTTTCCAGCTGTGTGACAATGCATTTTCCAGTTCCTCCAACAGGCTTTTTAAATAGTTTATTTAGCTGAAGAAGTATGAGAATGTTCCCTTCTGTAGATTCGTGGGTTTCACTGGAAAGGAATGGTAAATGGTAAATGGATTTGTACTTGTAGTGCTTTTCTAGTCTTCTGACTACTCAAAGCTCTTTAACACTACATGTCATCACCTATTCACACCCATTCATACACTGATGACAGGGACTACCATGCAAGGTGCCACTATTTATCAGGACTTTCTAAGCATTCAAACCCATTCAAACACCGCAGACACAGCCCTCGGGAAAATTTGGGGTTAAGTGTCTTGACCAAGGACACATGGACATGGACTAGCAGAGCCGATCTCACAATGATCCCCGGTCGCCCAGGAAGGGGACTAAAGCTGTCGGACAAATGTAGTGGAGTAAAAAGTACAATACTACCTTCTGAGATGTAGAATTGTACTTAAGTACAGTAGTTGAGTAAATACACTAGCTTTCCACCATTGGAAACCCGACCATCACAGAACGGTGTTTAAACATGGACTTTACCCAGTCTGGCCAGAGATGCTCCAGCATTTGTCCTCAAACACAGAGGTCTGAAGTCTTGGGGCAGAGCGGGGTGAGAACACACAGCTGCTGCTTTGGCCTCCACCAGCTGGAGCTCCTCTTCTGCTGCTGAATCATCTCCAGCGATCAGAGCCCCCAGTGCCTTCACTGACTCCAGGGAGAAGTGAAAGTCTCCCTCCTATAAGGAATGACATGCTGTTAGCTCTGAGGCCAAGTCCAGCGTGTCTGGAGATACCACAGGACACGTACTTGTGTTACAGTCACTTTCACTTATTGACTTGTGATTTACTAACCTGAAGACTTTGCATATTATGAGGTTTATATTGATATGTGTGGGTACCACCCTTGTCCCAGGCTTTACGTTTTATGTAGTGGCTTTAATAATGAAACAAATAATAATCAATGAAAATTATGTAATTTCCCCCCTTCAGTAATTCACTGAATGTTAATAAGTTGTATTTTGTTCCAGAAGGTGGGGGAATAAATTAGTGTAATGCTGGATGGATTTTCTCAACCTGGCAACCCACATGTTGATGGTGAAGTCTAAGGCAGTATCAAATGATTTAATAATGTCAAATATTAATAATTATTGACCCTTTATAAAGTGTAACTTGTGAGTAAAAACCTTTTTTTCTGGTGCAAATAGGAAACTATCTGGGTTCAAGTGTACATCAGGATCCAGAAACGATCTGATGCCTCAAAATCTGGTACTTATGTTTCTTTGAGGGCTGCACCTTCTCTCTCAGCTCAATTTTTCATTTACTTTTCATGTGTACAACCGAGAATGCAACACCGTGGATGTCTTCCAGGAGCAACTGTGTGAAAATGTGATCCAAAGCACTTTAATTAGCATGTGTCGTAAAACACGTGCTATGAACTATAGAGACCAGTATACCCTGGCCCTTAGCCTTTTACATGAGATAAGAACAAAACATTACTTCAAACATACAGGTGAAAAATAACAAACTACCACAAAAGTATGACAGTAAATGTGGAGGCCTCGTTTGAGAAGCTCCCTCAAAATAGTTTGTGATGAGAGAGCTCATCAGAGTCCATGCCAGAGGAAGCCAAACCAACAGCTCATATATGACTTGCAACAATTCTAGAATGATAATAGAACAAGAATATATAATCAAACAGCCACGCAAAAAGGACCAGATTACATAAAGACTTTCAAATAAGAATTGCAAAAACAAAATCTTAAGAAAAGCTAGACAGGAGGTTTGGTTGAACGGTGGAGTGTTCCAGGTTTCAGACGTTCTTACCGTGACAGTCACAGCGCTGGAGGACTTGCACAGAACTATGAGGAGGACTAACACACAGGTGGTGGTCTTCATCTTGCTGCCTGTGATGTATAACGAACTTCTTCTGTGAGCGTGTCTCAGCACTGCTCTGTACACAGCATTGCTTCAGTGTATTTATGGAGCATTTGACTCTGACCGTGGGCGAGGCCTGAAGGGTAGTAAATGATAAACAACACACACGGTTTATAATGCCATAAAAGCTGCACTGTTGTCCCATACTGTGGAAAATGAGAAGAAAAATGATGGGTATTCCTTGCTTTATATTCATTTAGCTGATTACCATGTATACAGCACTCTCTTGCTCTACACGGGAAGAACTCTAAGCACAGATGTCACCAGCATCAGTCTAGCTTAGAACAGCATACACTATGGGATGGTCAGGGGTCATCATCGACATTTGTCCAAGGGCACAACTCTAATGACACACTCTGGAGCCAGACTTTAAAAACACAAAAACAACATTACAATTATGTAGGCCTTGGTTGTTATTATGTTATTATGAGACCATTATTGTGTATGTAAAAAAGAAAACAAGAAATAAGAGCATGTAAAGTAATAAATCAATGAATCTAAATGTTAAAAAAAAGCAATTTAAAAATAGATAAATAAAAGCAAATGTTAAATGAGAGCTATGAGGTATTTTCTGTGTTTATTTTTGTGTTGTATTTTCTAACCCATACCTTTGGAATCGCACATTCGTCGAGGAGACTCAAACGTATCTTAAATTTAGCTCAGAAAAAGCTATTGAGAAGTATTGAGTCTGGCTTGAGATTTTTTTTTATTGTGTCACATATTAGACATTTAGTTTTGTCAGGTGAAGTTATAACCTCATCAGATTTGTCCCTAATAATTATATTTTATTTAGCCATCATTAAGATGAATAGGTTGAGGGTATAATTTCCCATGATTTTTTGTTATTGCAGCCATCTTCGACTTTTTTTAATTAAAACTTCTGAACTCCAATGATACGGTAATCGGTTTAAAAGCTGCTTTTGACCAGTTGCTGCAAACACAAACTTCCCTAAACTCCCAATCCAGAGACAAAACATCAGTCTCTTCAGCTGCTAAATGCTGCTATGTTCACCAGCAGCCTCTGATGCTACAATTCCACCGCTCCACTCCACTCATATTTTTGGGGTTTTTCATTGGGCAAAGTTGTGGATAGTACCTGGTACTTGAGGTTCCAAGCGAGCTGACCCAATCCTAGAAGGCGGAGCTAAACTGCTGCAGACCACTGATTGGTCAGAGATAATCTCCACTAGTGCGAGGCATCCAGCACAAACACACTGTTTTTTAATAGCCAAGCTACCGTCATTAGTGACTGCAATTGTTTTTATTCACTTGACCCAGATATAAAAAAAAAAAAAACATGCAAAACTACGCTGTACATGCGCCGTAGAATTGACGCCACATTGTCAATAGTTAACAGAGTCTCCTCATGCATTTTGCATTTTTCGGAGATTGGATGGCGAGCTTTTAAAACCGCTCAGAAAACCTCTTATTGTCAATATACAGAGGACAGCTATCCGTCCTCTGAATGCCCAAGGTCTTTAAGCTGTAGTTGTAAAGTTTCATGAGACTGTGATTATCCCAGAAGTCATTTTATACAGTGACATCAAGTTGGGCCTCACTACAATAAAATGATATATGCTATATAAATGTTATAGGGACTCACAACATCACACATGAATACAATTGGGCTCTTTGAATCCACAAGAGTCTCAGCTTTCCAGTCATTCCCAATTAATGCGATTCCATGTGTAATTAGAAAAATAATATATACACACCCTTATGAAAATTAGTTGAAAATAACTCATATATATATATATATAAATACTGCATGCAAAAAAACTGCTTGGTTTTTGGCCCAAACAGCATGGGATTATTATAAAGTAAGTATGTAAAGGGGAGATTCATAGGTACTGTTAGTTTGTCATGTTCACCATCCCAGCGGTACACGTTGTTATTGGAAGCATGTCAGTAGAAATGTAATGTAATGTGTGCTAATTCAATATAAAACTGCATCACATGTATTCTTGTGTGTGGATATGCGTTGGTATATTGGGTTGTTCAATGGATTCTTTTCACCTCAGTGTTAGCTATATGTCTACCAATATGTAGGAAAGACATGCATGTATATTAATGTTCACATGTACATTATCACTTAAAACACTTAAGTCATGCTTAATACAAACTTAGTAAACATTTATACCACAAGTCTTAGTTAGCATATTGTTCTGTAACTTTTCTCTTTATTGCTCATAGTATTTCCACGGTGGATTTAAATGTTGAAAAACTTGACCACTCCACATTTCAACAGTTGTGTTTTTCCTCGTTCTAGGTCACACTGTAGGCACTTAAAGGTTGAAGAGGAATACTGCCGCATCATCCATTAACCAAACACGTCTAAGGAATCATTTCAACAGCACTGTCATCAGTGTTGCTTTGCTTGTAGCTAGTTCAAAGATTCCTTTGGACATTTGAATATGACTAAATTATTGAATTGGTACAGTATTATAAGCAGAGGTGTATTAAATAAATAATATTAAAATACAAGTTTTGATTAACCATATTGATCTTAGCAAGAGAGCATCACATGACCAGTGGCACAACAGTTGCCATGTGTTTGCCATATCAAGTTTCCTACTGCATTTGTCCTTCACAGTGTGAAACTGGTTGAGTTCCTGTATTTATTTAGTAAAGTATGGTCTGCCAGCTATCCTTGTCACCTTGTAAGTGTTGAGTCCTGGGGAATCAAACCCTGGCGACACGCCTTTCTTGTTAAAGAGGTAAAAGTTGAAGAGCTGTCTGTCCTGTGCCTCCAGGGAGACAGAGGCGCTGTTAACCTTCAGCTTGCACGGGTATGGGCTCTCAAACACCACCCTGAACACCCTGTCCTGCAGGTAATCCAGCCGAATAGTTCGGTACTTGGAAGGGACAGTTGAGTCCACCTGTGGTCCAAATTGCTGCATAACCAGCACCCCGTCTGAGTCCACCTTAATCTCATAGAAGGTCATATTCCTGTAAGTGAAAAAACCCACATATGGAGCTGGGTTGGGCGGCGGTCTGAGAGTTCGTGGAGCATTTCTGAAAGCCCTTTCCATTGCAGGGATGAGATAGCTGTAGGCCTGGCGCACAAGGTCCTGGTCTGCAGGCCGAACTCCAGCCATTAGGATCACCAGTCCCAGTTTGAGCCGTGGCACCAGGGAGAGGCTGGCCGCATAACCGTCCAGGTCGCCGTCCTTCCTCACCACATCATAGCCAAACTGCTCGTTGATCTCCCAAGGTGTGCCGGTGGAGTTGGCAAAGTAGCCGCTGTGGCATCGGAAGAGTGGGGTCATCATCGTGTTCAGGGTGTCCTGGCGAAGCAAGGTCCCGCCATATGCGCCCAGAAGAGCCATCATGAGCTTGGCCATGTCAGCTGCTGTGGAATACATCTGGCCTGCAGGTCGGTACCAGCCGAGGTTGTAGAGGGGAGCTGGCTTGCCATTGCTGTACACACCCACAGCCATCTGCCTCTGAATGGATGGATTTAAGTTGAAACCCGTGTCCTCCATGCTGAGTCGCTCCAGAACATTGTCTGACACCCAGCTCTCAAAGTCTGAGCCAGTCACCTTC
This sequence comes from Pholis gunnellus, assembly GCF_910591455.1. Classification (NCBI taxonomy): domain Eukaryota; kingdom Metazoa; phylum Chordata; class Actinopteri; order Perciformes; family Pholidae; genus Pholis; species Pholis gunnellus. The sequence continues at coordinate 24,332,358 of NC_136536.1, read as the reverse complement.
TGGGCCAAGATGTTGGCCAACAAGGAAAAAGCAACATTGCTGTAGTGGCATCTGAGGGAAAAGAGAAAGTAATGTCAGAAAGGTTTGCAAGCTCTTTTTGGAAGCAAAATACCAATAGGATCCTTGTTCTATGCATAACAATCAACCTCCTTTTTCTTTTCAGAATACAGAAATGCACGGAATGTCTAAAGTTACTAGAGTCAAAATTAGAGCAACACAGGAAGGAACAGAGTCTTACTTGGTGCCTGGATCAGCCACAAGGACATCATCCTGTAACAAATGAAGGGCTGCCTGTGTGTCTCCACTCCAAAGAAGATTAGTTGACCTTAATCTTCTGGGTAACCCTGTGAAAATATTAGAAAACACGAGTGAGCAAATCTATAAACTATTTGGTGATCTGACTTTTCCTCCATAGTATGAGGGGGATATTTTTGATTAGATGGATAACCATGAATTTTGGTACATGCATTCACGTCTTCCTGTACCTGAAAGATTTATACCCTCATCAGTGCATCCCCCTCTGTTAATCCCTCCTTTTCATTCTTAGTGCACAGAGCTGATTAGCTCTATATCTGGACACAGCTCAGTGTAAATATAGCATCTCTCTCTCTGTACATGTGAGCCCAGGTTAGCTAAGGTGCTGTAGTGTCCTTAACAGAAACAATTGGGTGAGTATGAGAGACTAGAGCTACATTATGACCAATGTGCTTCCTTCACATGCTGCTGCTGAGCTATTTGACTGTGGTGAATGGGATGATAGGATGTGGAAGCACCAGTTACACAATGTAACAGCTTTGTTATTAACTTGCCACTTGAAGAGGCTGTAGATGTGCACAACCAATGCGCCACAGCCCAAAATCTAAGGAATTATTCTATTATTCTATTGGATGTTTCTGCACCTCACAATATGCAGGGTTTAGTGGAAATGCAGGATTTCTATTTATGTGTACTAATAGTACATTTTATTTGTATAGCACTTTAAAAGGTACTACAATAGAAGCAATTACAATATAAACAAAATAGATGACATAACAATAAGGAACAGCACAAAAAACATACAGAACTAATGTATTCATGATTTAAATAGGTGAGTTTTAAGTGCAGTTTTGAAAGTGGCGAGTGACGGACAATGTGAGGTGCTGGTGGAGGGAGTTCCAGAGGGAGGGGGCAGCAATGGAGAAGGCCCTGTCCCCCCAGGTCCGATGCTTGGACAGAGTAGGCATCGGTGGATATGAGGTTGCGGGTGGGAGCGTGTCGATGCAGGAGGTCCGAAAGGTATGAAGGGGCGAGGCTATGAACTGAGTACTGAACCTTGGGGGGGCACCTTGAGAGACTGGGGCTGTGTCAGACTTGAATTTGTTGATAGTAATGAACTGTTCCCGCTCCAAGGAGGTATGATTTGAATTTAGCGAGGGCTGTGCCAGTAATGTGGAGGGAGGACTCGAGACGGGATAGGAGGATGGAGTGGTTGATGGAGTCAAAGACTGCACTGAGGTCGAGTAGAATTAGGATGTTGAGAGAGTGGTCATCAGAGGAGAGGAGGAGGTTCTGTGCTGTGATGAGATCTGAATCCAGATTGAAATGGTTCGTAGAGTTGGTTCCAGTCGAGGTGGGTTTTACAGTCAGTTAGTGGGGGATTTACAGATACATGGTTGGACGGGGCGGGGCTGGAAGTGGCCAGTTGGTTGTAGATGGTATACATTTTTGCTTTGTAGAATAACAGGAAGGAGTTACATCTCTCAGCTGTGGAGGAGTGGGGGGGATTGTCTATAGGTTTGAGGAGTTTGTTTCCTGTGAAGAGGACCTTGGGGTTGGTGGAACCAGAGTGGATGATGCCAGAGTAGTAGGTGGAGCAAGCAGTGTTGAGAGCCAGTTTGTATTGCTGTATGTATTCCTTGTAAGCCAGGGTGTGTACTGTGAGGCCGCTCTAGTCTGCGTTTCTGGGATTTCACGAGGCGGAGTTCAGGGGTGAACCAGGGAGCAGTGTGGGTGAAAGAGACAGTTCTGGTTTTGAGAGGGGCAAGCTGATCAAGGCAGGAGGATAGTGTGTTATTGTAGAGGTTGACCAGGTCTGAGGGGGAGGGGATAAGGGAGGGAGTGAGTATGGAGAATTTGTCAGTGAGACAGGCTGACAGGGATGAAGGGCAGACAGACTTGATATTACGGAGAGTGATGGTGAGCGGGCGTTTGGGTTCTGGGATGTCGATCTCCATGATGATAGCTAGGTGGTCAGAGACGGTGCGGTCAGAGCCGGATGGTGATTCCAGTGGAACAGACCAGGTCCAGGATGTGACCGCAGTTATGGGTGGGGAAGTCGATGTGTTGAGTGAAGCTGATGCATCTAAGCATGTCCAGAAATTCTGTGGCTGTTTTACAGTCTGAGGAGTCGATGTGTATGTTGAAATCACCGAGCAGCAGGATGGAAGGTGAGATGGAGCAGAGCTGGGTAAGGAATTCAGATAGGTCAGAGAGGAAGGCAGGGTTGGGTTTGGGGGGGCGGTAGATTTTGAATGTCTGGTTTTTATGAGTTGGCGGTAAAGAGCGGCAATTCTTCGACCGCGGCCATCAGGGCGTGGTTTGTCCAGGTAATGATATCTAGTAGAGAGGGGGGGGGGGGTTTGTAGCAACGCCCAAAGTTAGGCAGTGAGTAAAAAGGGATCGGTCAGGTGTGTGAAGTTATGAAATTAGGAACTTCTCTCTCAAGCTCCTCCTTCATCATTCACACAACTGCTTCTGCCACTGTTTGAAGAACAGAACGCGGTAGAAGGAATGCCTTCAAGCTCTGTCTGACAGTGTGCCCTCCATGCTCAAGTCTGGTCCAGCTCTACACAATATCAAATAAAATGTGGTTTGTTCCAAAGTTCTTAGCCTGATAATCAGACTGAATTGACGTTTTGTTTCACTTTTCATTGTGTTCATTTTTATTTCTTATTGGATGTAGTTTTCTTTTGCCCAAAGTAGCCAGTGACATACAGTATATGTCTTGCTTCATTTGAAACTTCATTTGAAATGCCAAAGAAAACTGGAGTTGCTAGGAGCAGTTAACAGTTAACTTATTGTTTCCATGATTATTGAAGAAAGATGTTGTTTTCAAAGTTTTTTTCAGAAGCCCTCTTACAACAACCTGTACAGCTCGGTCCCTGCAATCATGCTTGTTGCATAGTTTGAATGTAGTTTGGTCACTTGAATTGTAATCGCGGAACCCATCGGCTTGAAAGCAGATAAGCCTCTAGGGTTCCGGTGCAGCCAGCAGATATCTGGGCCAAGACTTCCTGTTCCATGTGCTGCTCATTGTTTACAGTCTGATTAGCAACTGCAAGATGCGGGTCTGGAGTTGGAGTTGAGAGACGACGTGAAATGACCAGATTGTTTCACATTTTAAGTCAACATAAAGCAAATCATAGATAAAAGATAGCCAGCGGCTTCCCTGATTGCCTCATTTGCCCTCCACATGGACTGTTTACCTGCATTCTACCAAAGCCTGCTTGTACATGATTGGTCAATTCTGCACGCACTGCAAAGGGAAACCAGAACGCTTCTGATACCAAAGTTTTGTCCCATTGCCTACAAATGCTGCATATGAATGAAGAATCTGTAAAAAAAGATAACTTATGGCATTCCCATTCTTATACTCCCAACTTCCAAGCTCTGAACAAGTCAGAGATGATGGTGGTGATCCAGAGAAGTGGAATCAGGCGGCACATTTCTTTTGTTCCTTTAAAGCTGCGGTTAGTAACTTTAATAAAAAAGACTTTTTGTCATATTTGCTCAAACTGTCACTATATCCTCACAGGAGTAAATGTGACATATAATCTGTAAAAATAAAGTTTGCTCCAGTCGGTGGGCGGTGCTTGGTGTTGGCTTGACTGCTTTCAACACGGCGGCTGGGTCACAAACTTTCTCATTTTGCAGCTGAACAGTACACTAATGAAGTTTTTATGAAAACATTTGAGGCAAAAGAAAGGCAATGTTGTAACATAGTATTGATCAGAGTAATTGACTCCTTGGCTTTGAATGGTTGTGTTTCTTCGGGCCCAGTGGAATCTATTGAATGCCACACAGTGCTGCAGGAACGAGTTCTAAAACCCTGACATTTGTTGTATTTTGCACTTCTGCTTTTTTCAAATGTGTTTTTGGTTAGATGCCTGATATAAGGTCTGTGGTTGACACAAGCTGAAGAGATTTTAACGTTTTGTTCAATGACATGAAATACATCAGTAAATCTCCCACAAGCTTTTACGGATCTTAAAACAGGCGGTTTGCTAACAAGTGGCTAAATGAGAACGTCATCACGCCGACTAGACCGCCTCTACCTCAGCGGTAGTGACGTGAAATCATGTGACCGTATTCTAGTTTGTTTATAGCCCAACTTTAGCTTTTTACTTCTGCTGATTGTATTTCCGCTTCAAAATAAAAAAGAATTGGTGTTCATTTGGGATGATTATCTTGCTGAATAAATTGTGTAAGTATCATCAACATTGGTTTCCCTGTATTGTAGCTTTAATGATGATTATCAAAGATGGTCACCATGTCATTAAAGACAAAAAGTGTGGTTACCAGAGAGTTGGCCGGCCATCCTGCGTAAGGTGAGTCCAGGAGAGTGGCTGCCGAGGGTCCTGACTGACGAGGATGCTGGCCCCCCACCTTTCCACAGAGGGTCCTTAATGGTGAAGTTGTCTGCGTATTTGTCCAAAGGGTCGTCCAGAGAGTCCACAAGGCCGTCCTCCCACAGCTTGTATAGCATCAGTGTGGGAAAGATCTTAGAGAGGCTTGCAATTCTGCAATCACAGTGATTAAAGTGAGCGTAACACATGCATATTACCAGTGATTAAATGTATGCTGGTTTATTAATACATAGCATCCCCACTGCTGCTGCACAGATCCGATTAAAGCACTTCATTTATTGAATGGTTCCGTCTCATTGATCACTGATCCTATATGGAGTTTACTTAATACAATGATGTCTAATCCTAATTCTAAATCTAAACCTCAGATCATATGCAATCCAATAGAAGAATTTGACTGCAGGTTACATCATGTGGTAATGATTATTGTTCAAATGGAGTTGCTAATATTATGGACTGGCTATCATTATTATTAATGACTAAGTATTTGGCATTTAGACAAATCACCACTTCCCTTCTGTCATAATTGATGTTAATCTCTTTGACAGCAGCTGTAAATCTCACCTGTACACTGTGTACTCATTGGGGGCAGATGAGGAGGGGTCGCTTACGTTCTTCTTGCCAAAGTTTCCATTCCACAAAACAGAGTCATTTAAAACCACAATGGCTGATATCGCTGGCAGCTTGGTGGCATGAACGCTCAACCTCAGAAGTACATCTATCTGTTGGGAGAAGATTCAGTAAGAAAACTACAAGCATACCCAGGATATTCCCATGGCAACACATTTTAATATGATGAAGAAAAATTAGATTAAAAAAAGAGATTCACTCTTTCTAAGGCCACTCTCAGCGATGTGATGGGATGTGTGAGGGGCACAGGCTCAGGAAAGAGAGGGCACATCTCCTCCACTGCCTCTTGTTTTCCAACCACTTCTGTGGAAAAGGATAAAAGGCTTATCACGTATGAAACATGGAGACACAACTCATCCGTCACTGTTGGGGATAAACACCCAGAGACGCAGACATCCAACAATTGATCAAATGAGCACTAATTAAACATGTTAAAAGATTTTGACCATTTGTGAAACTCAGCTGTTTGTTGTCAATCCTAATAGAGATTGACTAGTTCCAGGACATTGCTAGCCTACCTTAGCACAAAGACAGGACCATAGCAGAGGGAAACTGCTAGCCTAGCCGAGTCAAAAGTAATTATCACACGCAGAACACAAAAACATTGTAGTTAAGCATTTAGCGTTTGTCATTTGGATTTTATTAACTCTCAGCTATAGAGAGAAAAACGTTGGATTTAATCCATATGACATTTACATAAACATGAACTTCATGCTTCCCTCTATTTGGGATTTGATGGACATGTTTGATTGATGATCTTTTCCTTCCCATCAATGATCCGTCCGTCTTATTCATTCTTGCTAACCTGAATCTTGCTAGCCTTGCCTCTTGTTTGGTTATCCTTTCTTCAAAAATCTAATTATAGATGCTCTCCACATTTCTCCCTCAAGTAAGCGGTCCATGCAATGGTTCCACGAAAAAAAAATGGCAAGCTTAGAGTATAAGCAGAGACATAACTAGCAAGGGAATGGCACATCTTTAATTGTATTATGTGCAGCATGTTAACGGGTTGGTTCACTGAACTTATGAAAGTGTCCGCTCTGTGCAGATAGTTTTGGTTTTACTGGTCCAGGTTCTGAGATGTCTCAACCTCAACACAATGGAAGTTAATGGAATATTATTTGTAATGCTCACAACTGAAACATTTTTCAACGACCCGTTTAGTAAAAGTAAATGACAAGTGAGAAAAACACCTGTCCAGCTGGGTGATTGATTTACTCTGGACCTGTTACTGGTATCTTATACCTATACCGATCTATACATTATTACTAATACCGTCTTTTGATAGGACAGTATTCTTCAGTTTGTAAAATATATATTACAATTGAGGTGCTAAAATCACGAGTTATTAGTGGTAGTAGGTAGGAGGGAATGCAGGTTTTTGATAGAACAAAAATGCATCTTGTAGCTGTAAAACAATCCTACTGTACAGTTTATTATTAAGTGCTGTAAATATGTCAACCTGCTCTCATCTTCCCAGCAGTGCCAGGTTATAAAGATGAGTGTTTTGTATTATTTAACCTCATGCTTGTCACAGTCTGAACACTGAGACAAATCCAGATTTATATCACACACAACGCTTGAGCAACTGAGGGTCGTGGCTGTTGTCATTTCATCCGGCATTGCTCAGCTCCACATTTGCTCCTCTCGTCTCTCAGCAGGAGTTAGAATCAGCTTTAACGCGGCTGCTAATCCTGCTGCTACTATTTACAGTTTTGTGTAATCCTGCTGCCGCTCCTGCAAACGAGCAATTACACCAAAGAGGCTGAGGAGGTGCAGGCCCAAACGTAGTTCCAGGTTGGACAGTCATGTGTGGGTGTTCTGGGGTGTAAATCTGTGTTGGTCTGATAGACTTTACCTGGTTTCAGCTTTGGCATCCTATACTGCCATATGAAGCAGCAGGTCATGACCACGGAGAGCAGAAATAAGACAACCATGCCCAGCATGGTCCATTTCACCTTCATCTTGCCTGCTGGTTCTTATGAGTAGCAGTTTAGAAAAAACAATGTTAGTGTTAGTGAAAGGTACTGAAGAATGAGTGTACCTCAACATAAAGCACAAGCCTCTTTCAGGTTGACGAAGACTTTCTTTTCCCGTTGACAAGTTAAATTGAAAATTGCTCTCACAAACTGTAGCTGCAAAACAGATTATTTATCTTACCAAAGGAGGGAAAACAAGCCGCAGATGTCTCTCATTGTCTTTTTGTCATTCCTCATCTTTAGACAGCTAAAATCCACAATTTCATTTTCTGCGTGGTCTACAGGGGAGAAGCCAGCAGGACTGCATGGACTCATCTCTACTGCTCCTGAGCATTCACTACAGATCATTACCTACATGCACTTAATCCTGACTGGCTCCAGATGAAGGATTCTCCCACTCCACCGTGACATCATAATCTGCTGGGAGATTCAGTCGCAAGCCAAATGGTATGGAGAGCTGTGGAATGGAAACCTGCTAAGCATTCATTCTCTACAATCAAATCATCTCACATCCTCCGGGGTTAATTCCACACATGCATTACTCATCCAGTGGATGACTTCATCACCATATCAGTACGGGGGAGGATTTTATTTTTTTTAATCTTTAAGAGCATTTGAAAGAAAGTTGCTAAGTAGAGGGGGGTGTCTTTAGGGAGGTTTGTGGTAAGTGCTGGCTGCTTGTGACTCAATAGATGTTCTGACAGTTCAGCCTGATAAAGGAGTCGCACTGGGATCCTCCTGGTGGTCTTACAGTAAATCAGAGCAGGGATATCATCATTAGTTCCTGGAGTGCTTCTCAGATCTCTCTCTATCCTCACTGATAGGTAGTAGTTCTCTGTGTAGGAGCCTCCTCTCCACTGATCGTTGTGTTGTAAGTGTTTCACATCTTGAAGTGTTTCAAGATGGCGCCACGGACGGCTGCCTCGACGTGTTGGTGCGCTTTGTTTTGTGTTGTTTTTGTCATTAATTCAGTTTTATGCTGCGATACTCAGAGCTCTTTCACCAGAGATGAGCTCATGAACATCAGGGGTACAACTCCAGCGGACTTAGTTCCAACTTTTCTGCTAACTTCTGTGGAATTACTGGACATTCTAGTCAAAGGTGCTCTCACCTTAGCTCATGCAGTGAAACGCCGTAGGAGAGGGAAACGGGCCGGAGCGCTGGTGCGTCTCCGCTCACGTGGATTTCGCACACCGCTGCCGGGCATATTTCTCTCAAACGTCCGCTCACTGTGCAACAAACTGGACGAACTTCAGCTACTGGTGGGGAGAGACAGAGACTTTTCTTCATCTTCCGTTTTGTGCTTCACTGAGACCTGGCTCTGTGGATCGATACCGGACTCCGCGTTCCAGCTGGCTGGCTTCCAGCTGTTCAGAGCGGACCGCAACACTGAGCTCTCCGGCATATCGAAGGGTGGAGGAATCTGTTTCTATACCAACAGTGGCTGGTGCAACGATGTGACAGTGGTTCTGCAGCACTGTTCTCCTGATCTGGAAACTTTTATCATAAACTGCAAACCCTTCTACTCCCCCCGTGAGTTCGCTTCATTCATTCTGGTCGGTGTTTACATGCCGCCGCAGGGTAACGTGCAGGAGGCACAGCGGACACTCGCCGAACAGATACGTTGTGTGGAGCGGACCAACCCGGACTCTCTAGTTATTGTCCTTGGTGACTTTAACAAAGGAAATCTCAGCCATGAACTCCCTAAATATAGACAGCTTATTAAATTCCCAACCAGAGAGGAGAACATTCTGGACCACTGTTACACCATAATCAGCGGGGCTTATCACGCCGTCCCTCGTGCTGCACTGGGACTCTCTGACCACGTCATGGTCCACCTGATTCCTGCATACAGGCAGAAACTCAAGCTCTGTAAACCTGTGGTGAGGAAACTCAAGAAATGGACCAGTGAGGCTCTGGAGGATCTTCGGGCGTGCTTGGACCGCACAGACTGGGATGTGTTCAGGACTGCTACCAACAGTCTGGATGACTACACAGAGGCTGTGACTTCATACATCAGCTTCTGTGAGGACAGCTGTGTTCCATCAAGCACCAGGGTGAGTTATAACAACGACAAACCCTGGTTCACAGCGGAACTCAGACAGCTAAGGCTGCACAAGGATCAGGCATTTAAGAGTGGGGACAAGGACTTGTATAAAGAGTCAAAGTACAGGTTTAGCAAGGAGGTGAGAGACGCTAAACGACTGTACTCTGAGAAACTTCAACACCAGCTCTCAGCAAACGACTCTGCTTCTGTCTGGAGAGGCCTCAGACAGATCACCAATTACAAGCCAAAGGCCTCACACTCCATGAATGACCTCCGCCTGGCAGACGAGTTGAACGAGTTCTACTGTCGCTTTGATGGACAACGGGGCAACCCTGACTCCATCCCCCACAGCCCCGTCAACCAGCCCCAGACCACCAGGTCCCCCTCCCGCAGCCCGGCAGGGGCCCATGCCTCTGTATCACCCATCCAAGTGTCCCCCCAACCCCCAGTGACGACTCTCTCTATTCTGGAGAGGGACGTCAACGGGCTTTTTAAAAAACAGAACCCCCGCAAAGCAGCCGGCCCGGACTCTGTCTCACCCTCCACCCTGAAGCATTGTGCTGATCAGCTGTCTCCGGTGTTTACAGACATCTTCAACGCCTCCCTGGAGACATGCCACGTTCCAGCCTGCTTCAAGGCCTCCACCATCATCCCCGTCCCCAAAAAACCAAGGACCACAGGACCTAATGACTACAGGCCCGTCGCCCTGACCTCTGTGGTCATGAAGTCCTTTGAGCGCCTTGTCCTGTCCCACCTTAAAACCCTCACCGACCCACTCCTGGACCCCCTGCAGTTCGCCTACAGAGCCAATAAGTCTGTAGACGACGCAGTCAACTTGGCCCTTCATTTCATCCTCCAGCATCTGGACTCCCCAGGAACCTACGCCAGGATCCTTTTTGTGGACTTCAGCTCTGCCTTCAATATCATCATCCCGTCTTTGCTGCATGACAAGCTCTCCCAGCTGCACGTGCCCGACTCCACCTGCAAGTGGATCACAGACTTCCTGTCTGACAGAAAGCAGCACGTCAAGCTGGGAAAACACGTCTCAGCCTCCCGGACCATCAGCACCGGTTCCCCCCAAGGCTGCGTTCTTTCCCCTCTGCTCTTCTCCCTGTACACCAACAGCTGCACCTCCAGTCACCAGTCCGTCAAGCTCCTTAAGTTCGCGGATGACACCACCCTCATTGGACTCATCTCTGGTGGGGATGAGTCCGCCTACAGGTGGGAGACTGATCATCTGGTGACCTGGTGCGGTCTGAACAACTTGGAGCTCAACGCTCTAAAGACAGTGGAGATGGTTGTGGATTTCCAGAAGAACGCAGCCCCACCAGCCCCTATCACCCTGTGTGACTCCCCCGTCGACGCGGTGGAGTCCTTCCGCTTCCTGGGCTCCATCATATCCCAGGACCTCCAGTGGGAGCTGAACATCAGCTCCATCACCAAGAAGGCTCAGCAGAGGATGTACTTCCTGAGGCAGCTGAAGAAATTCAACCTGCCAAAGACAATGATGGTGCACTTCTACACAGCCATCATTGAGTCCATCCTCTGCTCCTCCATCACGGTCTGGTACGCTGCAGCCACAGCCAAGGACAAGGCCAGGCTGCAGCGCATCATCCACTCTGCTGAGAAGGTGATTGGCTGCAATCTGTCGTCCCTCCAGGACTTGTTCGCTTCAAGGACCCTGAAGCGAGCAAGAAAGATTGTAGCCGACCCCTCTCACCCTGGACAAAAACTGTTTGTGCCATCTGGCAGGAGGCTGAGGTCCATAAGGACCAAGACCTCCCGACACATGAACAGCTTCTTCCCTTCCGCAGTCGGGCTCATTAACAGAGCCCGGGACCCACACTGACTGTCATCCCCAGGATAAATTCCTACCGGTCACTCCCCTTCATCCCTTCGATCCGTATTTCACTCGACACTTTTACACTACACATCTTACTTGTTTATAGTTCTGTTATCTGTTATCTGTTCGTTGTTTACAGTCCTGTTATCGGTTCGTTTGTGCACTTTATTTTATATTTTATTTTATATTTCACTTTATTTTATATTTCATCCTTATTCTGTTTCACTTTATTTTATATCTTACTTTATTTTATATCCCAATATTAATATTATTTTGTTTCTACTTGCACTGATTGTTGTTGTTGTTGTTGATTGTTAAATGTTAAGCACCTTCCCGTCATGTCAAATTCCTTGTATGTTCAACATACCATGGCAATAAACGGTTCTGATTCTGATTCTGATAGATCTCAGGCTCCCTTCAACAATGCTCATTAAATAAGTATAAAAAGAAAATCACGCAAGTAAAACAAGAAACAAATATATGAAAATCAAATCAATCAATCAGGAATGTAATAATTGTATATGCGTAATGAGAATAACAATGAAACAGGTTGTAAAACAGTAAGTGTATATAAATTGACAGTATTAAGAGGTAGTAAGGGTTTAGATTGGGGTCGGTGTGAGTGAGTTTGCTGTACACTCTGGTCTTTATGCTCCTTCAGCTTTCACTTGAATACAAGTGATGAGAATAATAGCTTACCACTCATGTGAAGTGTGGGTTGATGGTACTGATGTGTCGATGCTGGAGCAGTGTGGTTTAGACAAAGTGTCGTCCACATACCAGTATCAGGGCCCTATTCCTCGTACGTGGTTCGTAAGTCGATCAAATGTCCTATTATCCAGCTTAAATTAACCCGATGATCAACATCAGGCTATCTCGGTTCCTCAAAGGCTGATCCGCGCTCAAACAATCTCGTTAATTTGAACCAGATGTCAGTCATCAGGATCGTTGCGCGTGTCCGTCCTACTTCAAAAGGGGGAAGCGTCGATCACCGAAACCATGATTTTCTAACAATACAACGGCAAATAAACTCAAAGAAAGAGCCTCTTTTTACTTCGCTGACGAGCAGGAGATGATCATGAACTCATATGAGGAATTCAAGACCATAATCATGACAACATCTAACACCGCCACCGCTGCGAGGGCTAGACGAGAAGCATGGCGACATATCACAGACAAGTTAAATGCATAAGTGAACATGTATCGGCTCATTTTAAGTGCCTCATCACCTCAATCAATCAGATGATATGTCTTTAAATGTGCTGCTGGCAGTAGGCTTAATGGAACGCATCATCCAATGAGATCTATAGCGACAATAATTCTATCAACTCTTTCAGAATAAGTAGATAAAAACAAGCCCAAAGAGGATCTAACTGATACGAATTAATAGATACTTATGAGGATATATGTACTGTATGCGCTTATGTATCATGTACTATATATGTGTATATACATGTATGTGTAGATTACCATATAGAACTAGGAGTTTGAATATGTGTGTGTGAATCTGTGTATGGGCGGATCAGTATGAACCAGTGGTGGGCCGTCAGGGCCTGCAAAGCCTTCTCTGCTGGCCTAAACAGAATCACAAAGTTATAGCTATTTTATAATTTAATAATTTTTCTTAAATACACTACATGTATTATAATTTATAAAAATATGTTTCCCATTATCTTATTTTCTCATTGCACAGCTACTGTGCTCCTCAGTTGCTCTGCTTCCAGTGCAGCTTGTTTTAAGTAGAGCTTTTATCCAATCAGAGTTCACCTCTGTGTCTCTGGGTAAGATGAGAGGCCCCAGGCCTGCTGACTCACCAGTGAATCCATTTGCAGTTTAAGTGAATGGGGACGATATTGTTGATTGTCATAGTGTTCAACCAATCAGATCTTTAGGTCGACATTCTTTGACGCACCAGAGCGGCCTGCAGGTCTACAACTACGTCAGCATTAGCAGCAGCTCTGAGATTCAGCGTGTGCTGTGATTGGTCAGTGGGCGAGCACATGACTGTTGTAAAACGAAACTTAACAGCAGAGGCTTAGTCGAGTAGTAAGAGTTCATATTGAAAGATATGAATGAAATTATGATATTTTTTGCATTTTGCTTGGTGTAGATTATTCTATTTTTTTTACCTAGCTTTGTTTTTTAACACTCAATGGCTGAAATTGGAAGATAAATGGATTTGTGAGTTGGGATTTAACTGTGGGATTAATCTTTGTCAACAAAGAAAGGAGGATGTGATCAGCATTTAGTAAGTCAACTGGTTCGTTTTTTTTACATCTAATATCTGAATGGCCCTTGAGTGTGTAGCAGAATGCGTGTTGCTGCTGTTGTTTTAACGTTAAGCTAGTTAGCCTAGCCTCCCACAACACTTGCAGAGCATCAGCTGTTCTTGTTCTGGTTCAGAGGTCACACAGACCGTTGTCTCCTAGTGAGCGCAGAAAACATTATATTTCCTTCAATTTAAGCTTCTGCATTTTCCAAATGTACTAGTATTATTCAAACGTATTGTTCGGTTTGTAAGCCTCGTACCGAACGGTTTAATACGAATACGTAACGTTATATAGTTACAGCCCAAGAAACGAATAATAACCCTAGCTGTGGCGCCATCATGTGGTTATAAGGTGGTATTTCAGCAGTGAAGGCCCAGGTATAAAATGCACGGCCCGCCACTGGTATGTATGTATTATTCATAATAAGCAGTGAAAATAAATTGTGTGTAATTCTCTCTATTCGTATCATGAGTCCACCTTAATCATGTTCTACAACAATGATATCTATGGTGTACTAATAATACTGTCATATCATTATGAGTGCTTTCAACCATCATGTAGTTCAACCAGCCATCAAGAGGACACGGGAGCAAGTAAACACTAAGCACACAAACATTATTCAGAATGGTGAGTCAATACAACATGTGCCATGGTGATGTAATGAACACATCCATAAGTTTCTTAATCGCCAAATAAACGTTATGAACAGCACGGCATGCAGCGGCTTTCCCGATGTTCTCTGCATCACCGACACTGTACAAACATGAACCACTCGCAAAAAAGCACGAGGCTGTGATACAGTCTGTGAGACAGTAGATGCTCGGCTGCAGCGTGTGGTGTTCAATGTACGGCTCGAGAAGGTCTTTAAATAAATGATTCCTCGTCGGCAGAATCGATAGCGCTCGTACAGGAAGTCATCATGATGTGATAACGGATCTTGGCGATCTCGAAGAACTCTCTCCCTATAAAACGCTAATCTGACTAACATCGCTCCTTCATCAATGGATCTCTGAGGAAGAGAGCTGACATTGTTTTTCCGGGGGAGTGGCAGCTTATTCAGCTAACTTAAGTTAGCCTGTGCTGGAGCACGTTCAAGTTTATGGAAAAGCCTCACTTATGTAATCTTATCCTGAAAATGATCCGGCTAACTTTAGCCAGGCACGAGGAACGGGGCCCTGAGATCACCTGGTTTAGGAGCTGTCAGGGTGATCTGTTGAAAATGCTCCATGTTCAAGTTGGTACTTGTGGCCTCCAAATGATGTTTTTGTGTGGAGTTACCTCTCCAACCACTAGATGGAACTGTTGACTTGCAATTAAAGAAATCCAGCATACAGTCTCTCCATTGTACTCTAAAAGCATTCAACCTTAATGGGTTGAATTACTGACAAAATCCCTGGAAACTTGTACATGCAGGTTCTTTAAGTCATGGATGAAACAATAATTCCTCAAAGACACATGAAACAGAGTGAAAACATGTATCAACATTTATCTTTATTTTTCGAGTCTTGGTTTTAGAAAATGATTATACTTGTGGCTCAGTTATATGACATAGATGTCACTTTATTCACATATAGAAGGTGTTTGTATTGTATGTATGTAACACCGTACGATTACCCAAAGCTGTTTTTGTGCCTCTATATGCTGTTTGGACAACAAAAGGATTAGTCATTAGTCGTTAGCCATGAGGCTCATTTTTCACGAATCTTTATTCACGCAACACAAGCAAGATCAGACATCACAGTTTGAAGAAAGAATGGGGATTACATATCAGAACACATTTCATGATACATTCACCAACATACCACATAAACATAGCACATGTCCATTTTTGTTCCATACAATGTTTTCTAACTGTTTTGGAATAGTTTTCTACATCTTTTCTTTATCAGACTGTGAACTGATCATTTCATCATTTATACTGTAAATCTGAGTTCATCTTAAAGGAATACAAGTTAGTTGAGTGGAGTATCTGTTCAGATTCACTTCCAGGATCACATGACAACTTGTGTTCTTTTCCCCTTTTCCAACTGACAATCAGCCATAACCATATGTTTATTATTGTAACCATGATAACGAACGTCCCCTTAACAACCCATGATCTTCCCACTAACCCTAACCAAATAGTTGTTATGCCAAAACCTTAACCACATGATTTATGAATTATAAGTGATATATCATTTTTTCACATTGAGAATAGTGGAACTAAATACCTCTGCATGTGGAGGGCCCTCAAAAAGCCAAGGAATCAAAAGTGTGCCTTGATCTGTAATTCTGAATTTATTTTGATATTCGCATTATATGTGAACTTAGTAAAAATAACTGTTTGCTGAATAAATTCAGGTCAAAAACACTTTATGTGTCACTTGGGGCATAAATTATATACATCATGTTGTTTATTTTTAATGGCCAGTTGAATTTTATCTGGCTGTGTTGTTCTATATTCATCCAGTGTTTACAACTGGCCCATGCAAAGAGACACTGTTCTGCTGAGAAGAGGTGGAAAATAACTCAGTTCTTTTACTCAATGAATGTGCTTATGTACAATTTTGAAGTACTTGTGTTTTACTTGAATATTTTCATTTTCTGCTACTTTA